>NC_135497.1:73948992-74068992 GCF_052857255.1 Amblyomma americanum | reverse complement strand
GAATTTTATGGCCGGCGACACATTTTTTTCCCGATGAGGCTTTTAACGCTATCGCATTAAAACTTTCTGAACTTCGTCTTCTTTCCTCGCCGGTTTTGATCGCACTTCACCAATGGTCGTTGATAGCGACCAGGACGTCGCATCAGGTTTCTGGGGACACTCTGCTCTCGACACCAATCTAATACCCCTGTCACACGGGCACTTTCGATCCTCATTGAGTCAATGCTCATCGAACTCAATGCAGATCGACGGTTGTCACAAGGCCACTTTCAAGCGCAATCGAGCTCGGTCCTGCTTGACTCGATGCCGATTCCTCAAGAGTGCTTGAGGTTCCAAGCACAATCGAGAACACTCTCGCTCTCATGAAGCTATAAAAATAAACACAAGTTAACAAAACCAAAGCACAATTGTTGTTGTTGTAATTGATTAAAATGTAATACAGAACACTTTTCAGGTACTATGCCTGCTTATATGCAAACATTTGAAAATAATCTCTACACCGCGCTCCAAGCTTCGCCGTAAGTGTAAACAAAGATGGCGCCCTCCTGCTCGTCGGCGCGGAAATTGGAGCGAGCGCGAGACAGCCACTCTCATCGACTGCTGGCAGGACCGCCTAAATGATTTGCGACGCCAGAAGAGAAACGCCGCAGTCTATGCAGAAATCGCGGAGGCGTTGCGGACCCTCGGGTTCCATCGCACAGCAGCAGAGGTGCGCCACAAGTTTAAAAACCTGACGCAGATACGCAGATGTACCGATCTGGCTACGGATTTGGCTGCCGCTGCCCCCGATTGCACAGTGTTTCCGGACATCGCCATGTTATGACTGTCAGCGGAACATTTGGCGCCACCTAACACACATGAGGGAAACTTCTCAATGAGCATTGAAAATGCCCGTGTAGCACCGGATGTTTCGAGCGTGCTCGAAAATCTTGATGCAGATCCAGCTCAATGAGGATCGAAAGTGCCCGTGTGACAGGGGTATAACGTAGTCAACAACACGAAACACATGCAACGACCTAGAGTTCAGTAGACAGTCCAGTGTAGAATTGATTACGTCCGTATTCACGTATTTCCCTAACCACAAAGAAGACACAGAAAGGAGGCAGGAAACGAATACGCATAGAGCCAAAAAACGCTGCGGTCAAACGCAATAGTGAGGGCTCCCGTCAATTAATACTTCATCATGACCTCCCGAGAGCCATCAGAGATACCATCAACAAACTCGTTATGCGTTGCTTCATCACTTCGTCAACCATTTCGTGAACCAGCGAGCGCTGATCACTCACCGTACCAGCGTGCACCAAGTGCCCATAGTTTTTCTAAAACTCCTGAATCAATACTGAACAAGTCATCGAGGTATATTTTTTATTTCGGCTACTCGTATCACACAGCACTGAAATTTACGGCACTAAAAGTGAGCGCAAATATTCCAGTCGTGAATATCGCCGGAAAGTAGCTAGAATTCGCCTATTCCTTCAAGTTCTCTCATTCATATCTCCGACTCATTATGTTATCAGCTGCGCGCACCGCCGTTCACTACGCGGCGGTCATCAGAAAATTGTCAGTCCCGCACTGTCCCTCCTGGACATGCACTTCTGCTCATCTCACGTCATTGCTCGAGCAGGCTGTTAGATAGTGCAACATCACCCTGCCCACTGACATCGTGATGCATTCAGCTCCTGAGCACTTCAAGTCAGCCGTCGAAGGAGTAGCCGAACGATATACTGGTACAGCCTTCGTATAACGCCCCTGTGTGTGCAGGGCCTTAGCAGTACTAACAAAGAAAAAGTATATCACGCAAACGGTTGATAAATTTTTTGAACTCTTTATTACACCACCTAGCAGTACATGACGGCACGGTGTCCAAAGTAAAAGCTGCTTCTGGCTGCTTGAAAACATCACAGACACCAGGCCGTGGCCGTCGGTAAATAGCCCCGACAACTACAAAATGTCTTAAAAGCCAGTGCACTCTGTAGTTGCGGTCGGAAACAGGCGGTCTCTCGTCTTTCTAAAAGCAAGTAATGGAGTTTTCACACCCGGTGACATTTTCCAGTGGGTTTCACTCTCACGAGCACACGGGTAAACAAACACTTCAAGCCACCGACAAAATCAGAACCGTCCAGCTCATTCCCTGGGCCCTTCGGAGCGGAACTAATTCATCGGGAAGATGTGTGTACGACAGCTACAGATAGAAGGCTCAAGCCCGTACAAGTGACCACAACATCACAGCGACTGGACAAAGCGTTGTCGCCCCCTTTCTCTGCCGCACTCGCAAGTTGCTAGGAGGGAAAAAGTAAAATTGCTTAACGAGCGACAAGAAGGACGCAGCTCTTGTCAGGAGACAAACAAAGCGCGACAGAAGCAACGGGCGCGCCAAAGAAGCGGCCTTGGCGCAAGAGCTTCCCGAGACCCTTCGTTTTCGTTTTCTCCTTGGCAGCCGCACACAGCCGGTAGGATGGACATTCAACACAAATGCGATGACAGTACTTCTGGGAGTTCTCGTCGTCTGTCGCGACGCATGCAAGCAGTCGAGCGCGCCGGCTTACAAGCGAATTTCGCTGCGTTGTGGACAGAACAACATGTTTGCACAACGCAGGCCCAAAAGAAGTAGACGCTTGAGCCGAACGAACGAACCGCCTTTTTGTTTAAACCTTTTCCCCTGTTTTTGTTATAGCCACGCCGAATGCCGCATGCTGCAGCCGAGCGCAGAGTCGACTGCCGCGCCGTCTGGGGTTCTGCGCAAAGCCCAGATTTTGCTCGTGAGTTTTTCACGTTAGGCGAAATTGACACGCTGAGAGAAGGGTGCACGGGGCAAAAAGCCATCAGTCAAACTAGCGTCCTCAACGGTTACTTCTTGACGCGTCATTAACTTCGTTCTGCTGCGCGAATTCCCTGCATGTTGCAATCAACACGCCAAACCAGAGGAAACTCCAAAGAAACAACAATGCAAAAGGCACGTGCATAGATAGCGCTGGAGGTTCCTAGTCCCATAGCAGCCTAGACAGATGGCGTTCTGTGGATTGTGCACGCCTTCCTCCGCATGTCAGGTTTATAGTAAGACGACTGTCGAAGCTTGGTCAGAATGTATAACGTCTTTGGATTACGCATCGTATTGACGCTTAAGCATTTCGCAATGACGTGAATGAATAACATGTAAAACGCTCACGTTTTGACAGCTTCATGCACAGTGTGACCGAAAGATGAACGCGCTCCTGCAGCGATTCAACTGCTCACAGTGCTGCCTGATAATTAATGCGTCAGGAGTGCCGATTAAAAAAACAATAAAGAAAAGAGTGCACTCAAATGTATGAAGGTCAGCCAATAGGGGCGAATCTGACAAACACCGTGCCGTCAGAAGCTTAGAGGTATTTATTTTATTTATTTATTTACTTAACAATAGCGCTGCCGCTCACAACGAGAGCCTAGCAGTCGGGCAAAAAACAGGCCATTTTTTTTCCGGATTAAGTCACACGTGCAAGTACACACAAACATGAACCTGCAAAATGCTTTAACAAATACAAACTATAAAGTATACACAATTCAACATAAAAAAACGCAGAATAATAGGGGCAACAGCACGGGCACATCTTAGACAAAGGCAAAACTGGAAAATGCTATGGAACAATAACAGGTGTATAAAATTTCATTTCTATGTATTGACAGCGTTACATGAGAGAGAGTTGGAAACAAACATGAGCATTAATAATCTCTTATGATGAATTCTAGCTGTAAAACGAACTGGAACAATGAATTTGTTTTGGTTATTGACGAGTTTAGTTTATTCGATTCTCTGATTGCCCGAGGAAAGGATTTCCTGAGTGCGTCATTAGAAAAGGAATACTTGGTTACCGCATGTTCGTGTTGGCGCCGTATTCTAAATTGCGAACACATAATACACTGGTGACACCAATGTTGCACTGACGATGCAGAATTTGAAAGAGGAATTTTATCCGAGCTTGTTTCGCTCTTGTAGATTAAGTGCTAAGATCTGAGCAAGATAAGATACATGATGGTGAGTGAATGCGACAATATTTGATGTGAATGAACTTGCTGCTTTTCTTTGTACGTCTTCAAGTTTAGCTACGTTAGTTGCTGTATAAGAAAGTCAAATTGTGTTAGCGTATTCTAAAGCAGGTCTCACAAATGTTTTATAGGCCAGTAGTTAATGTGCATTGGAGCGAGCTTTAAGCGTCATTTTAGATAAAATAGCTTCCGTAGTGCAGTAGTAATATTAGTTGCGTGTTTCCGAAAAAAGATTTCATATCAACTTTATTCCTAAATATTTCTGTTTTTCACGGCGTGTCGTTTACGGTATATGTGAAGTGAGAGAAATGCATTTTTCTTGATTGCCACTGTCGCTTATTTAATGACATTAATGCACATTTGATAGTAGGATCACCACTCGACTAACGTGTTAGGGGATTCAGAAAGAATGGGATGGTCGTTGTGGCTGTTAATTTCTTTTCAAGGTGTCCCAGCTGAATGTAACCAAGCTTTTAAAAACATGGAGTGCCCTAGCCCCATTGCAACCAACTTAAATCTGTTGGGAGTCGCCTGACCTAGACTGGAGTATTTTTCATTCTCCAAACTTTATTAATTAGTAAAGAATAATTAGCTGACTTTTTATTATTGGATTTAGGTACAAAGTGTCAATACAGACGTTTTGGATCGTCTCAAAAGAACAGCTGACTGAAATGTTTGCACTATGCTACTGTTTACGTAATGTAGTTTTTTTACCGGCCTTAAACCACAACTCGCAAAAAAAGAAATCCTCCACGAGACAACGGTGCCACTTAAACGTCCCAATACGCGTCGCAGAAAACAAAACCCGTTTTTTTCTGGACTGCACTCCCGATTAGGTTTTGCGTGCGCACAGAGATGTGAGCCAGCAGCTGGTCACGTGACAGCTTTCTTTTAAGGCTAATAAGTAAAGCCACGTAAATTGCACCTTGATTTAAACAGCACTGCTAGCTGATCTTTGAGACAATCTACAACTTCGGTATTGCCACTTTGTTCCTCAAGCCAATAATTAAAAGTTAGCTAATTAATTTCCACTAATCAGCAAATTTTAGGAATAAAAATACTGCAGACTAAACCACGCGACTGTAAACAACCCTCAATTGCTTTCACTGGGCTAAAACACTCCACCTTTTTTAAAAGCTTGGTTACGTTTAGCTGGGACGCCTATTTGACGCAATCATCAGCGAAGAGTTTAATTTTGCGCTCTATATTATTGGTTATATCATTAATAACGATTAGGAACAGCAGTGGACCGAGAAGCGAGACTTATGGAACTCCAGATGTGACAGGGACGACATCAGGCGTCATATGGTCGAACGTGACAAACTGGGAGCGATTTGTTCTAAAATCTGTTACCCAGGAAGAAACTTCACTTCCCAATAACCTGCTCTATTTTTGCAATTAGCTTGTTGTGACACACGCAATGAAAAGCTTTATATCAGACAAGCAAAAGCAAGCCAGTACGAGAGTGTTATTGATGCAGAGAGTGAGGTCACGAACTACCTCGGTTAATTGAGTGATGGTTGATACGCCAGCTCGAAAACCATGCAGGCGAGACGATAGTAAGTTTTCGCGATCTAGAAACGTAGTTATGTGTTTAAAAATGATATGCTATAATATTTTGCATGGTGTGCTAGTGAGCAATATGAGCCTGAAGTTAGCAACATTCATTCTGTCTCCTGTTTTATGAATCAGTATTATTTTAGCCTTTTTCCTTTCATGCGGTAGATTAGCGATTGGTAGCGACTTGAAAAAAACTGTCCCGGGTGCTTGTTGCGCCACTCAGCGTATGTTTTAAGGAATTAGTTTGGAATTCTATGAGGGCCGTTCGCTTTTTAGGATTAATGTTCAGGAGGAGACTTGGGATTCTGGCGCCCGTTATTATTAATGGATTAAGCACAGAGGTTCAAGGCGGTGGTAGAAGGGGAATCATACAGTTGTCTTTCGTGAAGAATGACAAAAAAAAAACGTAACATTCGACATTGTAGTTTTCAGTTCTTTAGTTAGTTTCGTTATTTTCGTCTGTGTATTGCGTATTGGTGCATCTAGAATCTCTGTGGGACATTCTTCAGGAAGTTTGGGGAAGGTCACGTTGTAGCAACACTGCTTCTAAGGTTTTAATTGTTGCTTGATTTCCATAACAGCACAGTTAAACTTGGAGATAGTAGATGGTTTCGGGTCATTTTTGCTAGCCTAACGAAGCCGTTTTACATGCCGCTTTGCATGAATATCTTCACGGGGGGGGGGGGGGGGGGGGGGGGGAGGGGGGGTGAGGTCAACGAGTTCTCAAGATGTTTTTTTTTCTGTTTCAATCGATTATAATTACTTACTCAGTGCAGAACAACGCTCTTAAGATGAAGGCACAATGAATTTTCATCAGTGGACTCTTCAGCAGCTTTTTCTAAGAATGGAATCCATGCGATAGATTAAGGTAGTATTCTGGCGTCATCTGCTCTATTAACGTTAAAAGATCTTTCAGCCGCAGGCAAGCTAGTAACGTAGCAATTGGGCGGGAATGTGCACATAGGTATACAGTGGTGAGACATTCCTTTAAAAATGTCCATTTGTACTTGGCTGATAGGAAATGGTTGCTAGAAAGTATGGGGCCATGGATATTTGTGATTGTACCTTGAATGCGAGTTGGATGAGTAACAAGTTGATATAGCTTAAATTCAACATCAAGTCTATTAGCGCTTCTGAAGCTTCTAGAGTGCGACGCATTGTGGCCCAGTCTATGTCGGCGTCGTTAAGATCACCTGCAAGAATACTGCTGGATTGACGGACATGACGCTGCATGTATTCTTGAATGATTAAAATGCATGCTCTCAGAAAAAGAACTGCGATAAACGCAGCCGTGACAATCAGCATCCTGGCCGTCGCACAAAAGTTTAAAAAAAAAAACGTGTTGTCTATCTCGAAAAGAGGAACAAACAGCAGACAGTTTCTTATCAATAATGTCACTCCTTCAGCCCGTGAAGGCCGATCCTGTCGTATGATTGTGTAGTTTGCAGGCGCAATCTCGTGGTCGAATACAGCGGGCGATAACCACGCTTTCGTGATGGCCACAATATCCGGATCATAGTCTGCTAGCAGAGCCCTTCAAAGCATAGAAGGACTTTGCTACTTTTACGCTTTCCAATGCTTCTTATATATATATATATATATATATATATATATATATATATATATATATATATATGGGCTCGTTTGACATTTCATCTGCCTCGTCTGCTAATAGCTCAACAGGGGTCTCGGTTCTGGCAGTCTTGATGCCATAGGTAGCATAAGAGGGCTCTCGCACAGTTTCCGCCCTCGCCGTTAGACGACGTTCTACATCACACTCGCGGTATTACAGGACGTGCTGCGTCCACCGCTATGGACGAGGGTGGCGTTGGTGAACACTCTGAAGGTTCGCGTACGCGCAAAACATAAATGCCCACGAAAGCAGCAGACTGGACAGCCGTCGACGTAGCTCAGTTGGTAGAGCACCGGACGCGATATTCGGAGGTCGTGGCTTCGGATCCCACCGGCGGCATGGTTGTTTTTGCTGCTGATTTATAAGTAATTTTCTTTAAACCAATTGATTGGCACTACAAATTAAAAAAAATACAAAAAATTCCCCTATGCACCTTGGTTTCAGTGACTGTTGGCTTCCTTAATATATATATATATATATATATATATATATATATATATATATATATATATATATATATATAGGAGAGTGACACTTTTATCTTTCTGTCGAGGTCTGGTTTTGCACTATCCCTGGTCGGTATCGATGATAATGTTAACGTTTCCAAGTTGAAAAATAATTTATTCGCTATATTCTGACCTAGGAAGGCGGCGTCATATATACTACCGATTTTCATGAACTATAGTCGTCGCCGCAGTCAACCCAAGTTGGCAAGCCTAAAAAATACTCCACAGATCTGTGATCAGCCTGGGCGCATTAACAAGTTGCTTTGATTTTACAAGTGAGTCACATTTTTTTCCACTCAAGGTGAGCGCCTAGTATTAGCGGAACACTTTGTCTCAGTCGGTGTTAGACACAGAACCGATGACAAACTGGAGGTCGTCGACCCGTGTCCGCAAACGTCCGCCGTGCAAGCGAAACCGCACACGATGCGTTTCTAGCGTTTTTTAGCGGGACGTTTTTTAGCGACGTCAAGATCGCCAGCGCTGAGAGTCCCTACACGGAGGGAATGAAGCTCAAGAGCACAGACCTTTGGGTGTCCCATCCTTCTTTGTCCCTGTTTGTTCTGCGCTTGTACATGACTGCAACGGAGGGAAAGCCAGAAAATTTAAGCACGTCTCGGGTTACTTTTTCATTGATAAGGTAAGCAGGGCTTTGCGAAATGGCTGCATAGCGCTGAAAACTAGAATGGTTCGCCATCGCTGCGCTTTTGACCGTCGTGTGTATTCAGCAAGCTGAACCGCAGTAGCATTTACATGTGGCCATGTCATTTGGGTCGAGCATGCAACGTCATTGAATGCCATTCGTGAGCAGACTTAAGCTTGTTTAGAGCGTGGAGCGGTGTGGTGCGGAACAAGTGCACAGCGCTCAAGTGCTGTGTTGAGGGCATTGCGCTCGTTTCTTGCTTTTATTTCTATGCAGCTGCGCTTCGGCGCGAGCCCTGGCCGTGAATACCTGCTGCAAAATTTCGCTGCGTTTCCTCTGCAGCGGAGCACTGCTCGAGCTCCCCGATACAATCCTGTTCCACGTCCGTACATTGCGGCGTGAACTCGACAACATATATAGTGTGGGCGCGCTCTCGTCGAAGAGACGGCCCGGGTAGCGCGGGCCGCATCGATTCGAGGTTTTTATTTCGCGGACCGTGAAACACGAGTGTTTAGAATGGAAAGATACCAAAACAGAAATGTAAAACTCAGAGAAGAAAAAACAAAATGCAGGCGCTTTGACTGCAGCTTGGGTTACGACGAGGTACAATTTTGCGAGCCTTATAGGGTTGCATCGCGGCAGCAGTTACACCGACCAGCCACAGTCATCCCCCTAGTCGCTCAATGAAAACCAAAGCTATAACGGCACCGAGTCCCTGTGGAAGTAAGAATTCGCCTCCATGAAAATGCCCCTAACACACGGCCATGGACGCTGTATGTGACTCCCTGTGACTTTCTGCACGAAAAGCTGCCTTCTTTTCGGGCTGCTAGCGGTGGTCAATCAATGGAATGATACCTCCTGCCATTTCCATCTCGTTGACTTAGAAAAAGGCGCGCAGCAGTGCTACCGAGCTCTCTTTTTGTCGCGAATTTCGAGGGACGACATCCGAAAGTGCTTGCTACGCAGCACCAGCAGCACGCAGCCCGAATCTGTCGGGAGAGTTCGCCGTAGACGTGAAACTCGCCAATACACTTGAGCAAGACTTTCGAAATTTAGAGTTTATAACAATATATGGGTTCCGTCACCTGCGAAATTTAAAGCACCTATTCTCTGCACGTGTGGTCGTAAAAACAAAAAAAGCGCAGGACGCGTATAATCATCATTGTTCACTAAGCTCGCCGAAGAAAACTCAGCAAGCACGTTGGACGTAAAAGCTGAATGACAGGCGCCCTTCCATCGTTTGTACGACGCAATGCAAGAGGTGTACGTTTAACAGGGCTGTCTACTGCACGAGTAAAGCTGCCCTTGCTCGGTGTTGGCAAGCTCTGAGAGCGGCTCAAATGATCCCTCTGCACACGACCCAAGCCGCTCCTCCCTGATGCGGGCATTTGAATTAGCATAATAGGCCAAGTCGCCGCGCCGTCAACAGAGCGAGCGACAGTGTCGACCGCGCCAGAGGCGTAACGAGAGACATTCTAATTACTTTCGTCACCTTCCCTAACCCTCCTTTCCTCGACTCGTTTCCATGCATGGGCAAAATAAGCTCCGCGGAGGGGCCTTGCCTTGCGCGGCGCTGGTGGCCCGGTAGCTGTCGGGGGAACCATTTATCTCTCTTCCATCGTCCCCCAAAGGGCCGGCGCGGGTTTCTTCCTTCGCGCTTCGAGGGAGGCTGAAGTGACTGCGCGAGAAAAAGAGAGGCCGGATAAAAAAGAATAAAGTGCACTAGTAACTCGCGACAAACAAAACTTCTGAAACCCGCTCACAAGGTCCCCGTTTAGTCATATCATTCAGATGAGCGCTGTGTTTTGGGACCTCGGCGACAATGGGCCAGCCGTACGTACAGAGACAATGCGCGCGGTGAATTGGAGCTCGGATTTCTTACGGACATTATGCTGCGGGCTGCGACGCAGAAACGAGCAATTCCCTGCGTCTCAGGGCCGAGAGAAAGCCACTGTAAAGGCTACGGACAAACAAAAACGGGCGACTCAGGAGCCGTAATGGCAGCGGAACAATGGAGATGTGCATTTTATTCACTTTCACGCATAATTTTCTTTTTCAGGAGCCCACAATCCACGCTCACCGATACATAGCTTACAAGCCAACGTCGAAAGAGATTTTGTACATATACGATTTGACCAAGTACGTCACACCCCTGGGAGCAGAAGCAGTGGTTTTGCGTCATTGTAGAGCGCTGGCCGGATTGTTTGGTCGTTTCACGGGATCATCGCGCTGTGCAATCAGGAGTGGCCATTCTTCATCAAGACAATCAGCCCTTGAAACGGTATTGCTCGGTTTCATCAACGTCCTTCCAATGTTTTTGTGAAGCTTCAGGGATCGCGAGCAAATTCGAAGATTATGATTTTCCGCCAAAATTCAATTACAGAGAAAACGTTTTTACAGCGAGAGCTGCATATCTTACGGTTTATGAAGGCTCGCCCGGCGCAAAGCTTCAGTGAAGCCATTCCGCGGCTCACAGCAGCATGACGTCACCATCGGTTAGCCTGACGCCACCGTCACTGCACGGAAGAGCGGAGACGCAACAGCTACCGCTCTAGGCTTCTGCGGACCGCTCGGCTGCGAGCGCCGATCCGCCTGCCGTCGAGTGCTAGCAGACGAAGCTCGCGCCAGAAAAATGGCGCAACAACGAGAACGTCGCAAATGCCAGTGGGAGGAGGAAGAATCAATTTTTCCGCATATCGGAAGACTGCGCCACGAAGTCAACGTATCCACTGATCCCCTCTCGGGACGCTTATACGTTTCTGCTATTTATGGTCAGTTTCATGTCAGCACTTATGTGGCGTTCCCACTTGAGGTATGACGTACGCGGACACACACCCACGGGGCACTCGCGATACCGCTGGGTTAATTAATCACTAGAGAAATATCGAGGATTGGTTGTTGTGTGTGACTGGCCGCGGCAACAAGGGCGCGCATGTTTATTTCGTTATCCTCTTCTGCTTCCAGAGATAGCGACGTATCAGCCCAATGCTGCGGTTTCATGCGCTGCGCCAGCGCATAGAAGGCAGGTCAAAGAAAATCTATGTTGTTCACCTCATTATTGCTATATCCGCGAGGCATGTCCTCTATTTTTGACGTCAAGGCACACGGAGATTCCATGTAAGCTTCCGGCTGTTCATTACAGCGTGCGCTGCTTGGGCCTTGCGGTAGTTTCCATAGTGTCCACAAGAAGGCAAGCACCCTGGTGAGCATAATATGCAGCAGCCAGAATGCGAGACACTGTGCAAACACACGGCTATTTGTCTGCCTAGATCAACCGACCTCAATCACTCAACTCGCGTAGAACAACACAATGTTCGCTATCTCGAGTAAGGTCCTGCTATTGACGAAACCGGCGCGCTCAGTGAAGAAGCCACGTGGTCTCGATGGGGCGCTCCGTGAAGAGTTCGCTGCGGAGTGAACGTAAGCGCAGAATGCTTCTTCGTGGTGCCCGCTTTCCGGGGCCAGCATAATAGGTCGCAGCAAAGCGAGCATTTCCGCCCGCATAGTAAAACAAAAACAAGAGCCGGTAAGCAATCGACGTTGGCGTAAAACAGAAGACGAAAAACTTCTCAACCTGGTGCTTCAAAAGAGCGGCAAAACCATGCGACGGTTGTGCACACTTCGATTCATCCCGCATTCATTTCACTGATTTCACGGGTCCGTTGTATGTCTTCGTGGGACACGGCTAGCCGTTCGGACCAATGGCGAGGTCGCAGGCAGGCTCATATGCGCCGAACACCCAAAAACTGCGACAAAACACCGGAATACCAGGTACAAAAGATGAAACCGGCTTTTCCTCTCGCCGATCTTGCGTGAAGTACTGGACAAATCTCTCGATCCCTTTTCGTACGCCCCGACAGTTGTAGCCGAAGATTTAACCTGCGGAATCAAGGTTTAGCTCCTTGGAACGTTCGAATTAAAAGGATTAAAATTATTTAAACTGACGTGGACACCGGCAGGTTGCAAGTAAGTAAAAATATAAGCACACGTGGTCTTGGTGGAAAAACGTCATTTTTATGCAAGCCATACGTGCCCCGTTGAAATTCAAGAGTGCCAGGTGCTCGCACGCTGAAATTTGAAACTACCGCGTGGCTTGCATTTCGCATATTTGCCGCTGTCGCTGAGTGAGTAAAGGCACGGGGCTGCTCAGCCCAAGGTCACAGGTTCGATTCCAGCCGCTGCGGCCGCATTCCGATAGACGCGGAAGGCAAAAAGTGCTCAGTATTGAAATGTTGGTGCATGTTAAGAATCCCGTGCGGTATAAATATGTGACTGCGTTTTTGCGTCTTATGTTTTATTTTCCGCGGAATTCGGGAGGTAAAAATCGGGCGACATTTTGTTATTCTGGTTATTCAGAAAAAAGTCTCGTTATTCGGGTTTTTCCGGGTCATTCACTGCAGCAAAAAATAATTTTCCGGAGCGCTCGCTTCTGTGCGAGAAATAAAATGCTCAATTTCTCGCTCACTATTTCATTAACAATTTCAAATAGGCGAAGTTGCACTGAAAAACTGCTTATCAAATCAGATATTTCTTTTCTTTTCATTTATTGCAGTTATTTCGTAGCTGCCATCCCCTGTGCGTCACTTCTGCCTTCGTGCGAGACCTCCCTGCCTTTGTGCACTGCGAAAGCATTCATTCAACGTGACGGCGGCCATTTTAACGCACAAGTGCCCCGGAGCATGGCGTCGTTAACATGGGTATAGCGTTCGACACAATGAGGCCACTTAAACGTCGTGTCGGTACCCGCTAACTTCCGGCCTCTCGCTTGAAACACACTTACCCTAGAATTAAGCTGAGCCATGGATAAGAAGCGTTAACAAAAGTCCAAGGCGATCAGTTAACCGAAAACATGGACCCGCTGGAATAAGCACAAGGTATCAGCTAGTTGTCTTGCGGAGTCATCAGCTTTGTGCGCCGGAAAACGTACGTTCGCTGGGAAGAGCATTTTCGGGTAGAAATCAGGTTCAACTAGAATTTTAAGGAATCGGCTCGGGGTGCAAGAATTGAGTAAAATAAGGTTTTAAACGGAAATGAGAAGACTAGGGCATCAATTAACATGAAAACCTCGACTGCTGAGTGCGTCAGAGCGCGCATGCAGTGCATAGCATTGACATGTAGATGTACGTTCTAATTATTGTAACCTATACCGTACGACTCAGAAGGCAATAAACCTTTTTTTCTGATTCTCTAACATTTTTGTCACGTTTTACGGACAGTAGAATGCAACTCTCAGGCTGCGTACAAAGAAGCGCAAGAACTTCACCTCTCCTGTCGATGAATTACAGTCTGCGTCAACTTAGTGTAGAGCGCTCGGGCGGTGCACTCTCCTGCAAACAAATCCAGACCTTGTCGCAGTCGCTAGGTCCCAGAGGCAACACTTGCGCGGAAGTAGTGCCAGATAGACCGACAAACAAAGTAGACACAAGCACTTTTGCCAGAAATTAGGGGCTGCTCTGTAATTTCAGTTTTTGTTACCAGGTACGCACTGCTCGAACACACTACACAAGGATGACGCGGACTGTACATAAATGCTTTCTCGTACACAAAAAGAAATCAGAGCGATTGTTTTGCCCGTTGAACGAAAAGCAATCCAAATTAATATAAAATTAAAAAAAATCCTTGTCTCGGAACAAGACTGAAGTGAAACTGCGGTCCGGGTCTGCACCGCAGTAATCCCGATCGTAACAAAATCACCAGTCACCACTCGCATAGCGCGATAAACCGCATGGAATTCAGTGGAGCGCTGTATTACGCTGTCCCAATGGGACAGCGTAATACAGCGGTTCCCGACTGTGAGCCAAGGAAGGCGTCGGGAAGAAAAAGAGAACGATATGCGGTGGATACGAAAGCAAGCGCAAGTCGTGAGCACGAGTTGGCAGAGTAGAAAAGTTGGCGACATTGCTTCATTAAACAGCCATGACGGCGGAAGTCAAAGCATAAATAGACAGGCTCCCGCTGAGAAGCCCAGGAGATCAGAACTTTCTCCGTGCCGTCCTGCTGGTTTTTCGCTCAATCTTTGCAGCCTCGACTGCCCCGTCTTGTGCATAAGCATCAAGAGACTCTTCCCGCTCGGGCAGAGACCATCTTCCTACGCACCCGAGTACTCTCGACCCGAAGGAGGCAAATCCGGATTAGGTGTATGCGATGATCCGGCTCAGGAGTGACTAATCCGATTAGGAGTCATTGAGCCCGGCTTGGAAGATATTCTGGAGGGGTAGCCCACAGTAAACACATGTAACCTTGGCTCTTCGATTTGGAGATGCCAGGAATGCTCTGACCTTCGTATCCTGTTTCGTTCAAAGTAAGATCGGGCTCTGTTTGCTGTAGTCATTCAGCTTAGCGGTGCTAAAGCATCAGCCGTTTCGTTCTGTGCACTCTGTTTCATTTCATTCCGTTAATTAAAGGTCATGTGTACACCTTGTGTTCATTTCTCGCGATTCTATTTGCCACACACAAAAGTTCAAATAAAGGACGAACTGGGCGGAGTCACCCTCGAAGTCGTCGTTGCCTCGAGTGAGTGAGTGAGTGAGTGAGTGGGAGTTAGTCAGTGAGTGAGTGGGAGTGAGTGAGTTAGTAGGACTGAGTGAGTGACGTAAGACATGCCCCTGTTGTTTTGTAGTGACTAATTGCAAATTTACTTGTATGCTGAACACGCTAGTGGTTGCTGTCTGTATTTTTGTAGCTTTCAACCCCGAAATTTGAGTCGGCTCCATTCACTCGTACTGCTGGAGACCGGCACCTTGGCTGTGCCTTCATTGGTTGACTTGCTGCACATAGTGTATCCTTCTACCCTCGAGGCAACAGTAGGATTTGATCTCTTGGATATGTGAACCATTCAGCTTGTCCTCTTGTAATGTGGCAGAGTAAAATATTGTCCAGCTGTACTCTGTTCGAATTGACCAAGCGGACCATGTCGTTTTCATGCTTCGTTTGTATACGCAGCAGCTCTTTCTGTCATGAAAATGCCGCGAAACACTGTTCACATTCTCTTGCTAGCCCCCTTCCTTGCAAGCCTCAAAAATGCGAAGAACAAACGTTCTGATGCATGACATACGTACTCATCCGTTCAGCGGAGGGAAAAGAGCCTTTTCCCTGAGTACACGGAGTAAAAATAGGAAAATTTGTCCGGAGACCGCGGTGGCAGAAACTGCGAGTGCCCGCAACAAACTGCAGGAATAGGCCCGCGAGTGCACTGTAGCGGGGGTACCACGCGAAGTGCATTTCCTCCGCCAGCACGCGCTTCAAGAGCTTTGCGTGAGCGACTAACGTGCGCGGCAAGGAGCGTGTGTTGCCGGCATAGACGAGTCGGCCGCCTTCTGCTGCCGTCCGTAAAGCCGCGCATTCGGTTCAGGTGTAACCGCGTGGAGAGGCGATTTCCAGCTCACGCGGCAAGTGCCTCCGCCGTCAACATCTCGCGTCGCAAGGGTGCCCTTCCGAAAAGCGGCTGCGCTCTTGCTCTTGCAGGGTTCTTGGAAAGGCACTGGGACCGTTAGGCAGTTTTATCTCGGCCGGATGTGAGAGCGGAAATTCCGTCGTCAGTTTGGCTTGGAAACCCACAGTTTTCCAACAAAGACTTCAGTAAAACTTGGTGCTGAGCTTGTTGGCTTTGCATGCTTAAAAAAAAAAGTGTTGTAGCGTGTCCGGTCGTCTTCGCGTCCCCGTGGTTACCTGTGGTCGCGCTATTTTACTTTAAACATACGAAAGAAGAGCGGAAAGAAGCAAACCTTGTTGAGCAATGCATGCTCACAGCAGGTAGAGAGAGCGGAATGGCGCTAGCGCACGGATGCATTGCAGTGATATTTGCATCTGCCTTAGTATAGAGCTTCAGTATTGCACCGTCTATTCTTTTAAACACGAAATGATCTTAGTTCTCATGCTCGGAAAACTAAAGGGAGCATCGTTTGGGAACCACGGCGAACCTGAAGCCGAACACGAAGGTGAAGATTAGTTCAAACCACGAACTACTACATATGGGTCAAAATTACACGACAAGTTCCGAACTTTTCCTTCGGAACGGTGTCAAGCAGGTAAAAATACATTATTGCCTAGAGCGGGGCTCGAACCAGCGGCGGCACACGCACAGCAGCTTAGTTTTCCGATACCTTAAACCAGGGGCCTCCAACCTTTTCGGCTAGAGGGCCGCAGAACAGATTAATATATGCAAGGAAAAATAAACGCAGTAACACTGAGTAACGACACGTCTCAGGTATAAATGACTACTTTTGCTTGATTTTTAACGCTTGTATTGAACTTTTCGTGGCAGTATGCAACAGTATACTATAATGGTACGGAATGCGCCGCAGGATTATGCATAATTAGATAGGAAGGCGTTTTTGCTTATCATGTTGCGCTGAACGTTGGCGAACACGAGCACTTACATCCTGCCCGTGCGATGCCAGATCTTCAGGCTGGCAGCATGTTCGCGAACGATATTTGACGCCTTTCCAGGAATTTGTTAGCATTCCACGCATCTCTCGCAAATACCGCATTCTGCATCATCCTCACCCAGACAGCTAGGCGTCGGCAGCTGGGAACTGACGGCGCTTAGGTTGCGGTTACAGGTGCCGATCCGCACGAATGCGCGAGCTATAAAATTGACAGGACAATCATGAAACCTGATGCCAGAAAGTTTTTTTTTCATATTTCAGATACCTTAAGGGCCCTTGGGTGACGGCTTTACATGAGGGGTGGGCTAACAGCCTGGTATTAATAAAACATTGTCTCGATGGCTTTCTTGAAATGGTCCGGGTTTGTACGAAGGATGGCACTTGTGGGAAGACTGTTCCAATCACGAGTTGTTTGGATGAAGAAGGAGTGAAGATGTGTCACAGTGTAAGCAGGAGGAACGGTTGTGGTTGCTTGTGCGGGCTGAAGAACGATGACAGGCTCGATTGGACATATATACGGAAGGCTGTGTTACATTTTATGTTACAAATATAGCCCTGCAACTATATACGGCGATGCTGTAGGTTATGTAGGCATGCATTATTTTTTAGGGAAGTAACTCTGGTGGAGTATAAGTAGTTTGAGTAAATAAATCGAACGGCGAGATTTTGAGCAAGTTCAATACAGTTGGTTAGGTTAAGTTGAGCGGTGTCTTAGATGGCAGATGCGTACTCTAACTTCGGCCGAATTAATATTTTATAAGCTAGTAATTTTACTGCGGGTGATGCTATACTTAATTACGACAACGGTAGCCGAGAGTTCTGTTAGCATTGTTAATTATCCGCGTTATGTGGTAGACCAGTTAAGGGTACCCGAGACGTCAACACCAATATACTTAATGCAGTTGAGGGATGAGACACTTGGGAGGGGGAGGGGAACCGTGCAGAAGGTAATTTGGGGTAGGGTAATTTCGTCGTCCATGGAAGGAAACAAGCGCAGCAGTTTGTTGCGATAGCAGTTGGATCTGCCCTCGTTGGTTACGTTGATGATTTTACTCTAGGAGTGTTTTTACTCTAATCCAAGGCTTCACACACCGAACATAATTTTTCTGGTGGAAAAAGGTGGGAGAAAGTGAGGTGGGTGACGCGTCTGGAACGTGGAGGTGGCTGATGGGTGGTGCTTCTGGAGGGCACCTGACTCTTCCACTGAGTCTTTGACTTTGATTTCGCCATCGCTTCTGTGTTCCGCTGCTTCATGGGTGGAGGCCTTGCGGAGACAGGTGAGTGGGTGGTGGGTGGTGCATCTGGAGGTTTCACACGCTGGTGCATTATAGCAGCAGAACAGACACAACTTTGCTTACATGTCCGCGTACGAGTCTGAAAGGATCACCGATAATAGACTCGACGCGATGTGTGCGCGAGACCAGGCCACGCGGTAGCGGTGGTCCAGGAGTCGGACGTGAATGGGGCTTGTGTCTTGCCGTGGACCTCAGGTCATATTTGGGAGACCTCTGCTTTAAACCACGCGGCCATCGCAGTAGCCTCTCGAGCAGCGTGTTCTAACTAGTATCTTCTCGAGCTAAAATCGTCCTCTGCTTCATCGTCCATCCATTTGTTTTTCGCCGCGAATGTTTGCTAAGGCCGCTGAAGAGCGGGCGGGCGTTGCAGGGTGTCAAAGAGCAGAAAGAGCGGGACACGCCGAGCAAGCTGCCCAGCACACATAAAAAAAGAAGCGGCTGAACTGGGCGGCACGGAACGCACCGAAAGGGTTCAGAGCAAGCCGAGCGCGCTGTCCAGCAAATACATGTATAAGCGGCTGATGGCAGCGGCTCCGCAAGCCGCGAAAGCCGACAGGGTGTCCATGCGCGCTGCCTAGCCTGAAGAACCAAAGCAGGTGGAGGCAGCCAGAAGGCCTGGTCAATACCCGAGTGTTGGGTAACATCATCTATGAACCACTCTAAGGCACGCTACGTCTTTCCTGCAATGCATTTCATGCTTACACCTCTTGACGGCATGTACCATTCATTCATTCATTCATTCATTCATTCATTCATTCATTCATTCATTCATTCATTCATTCATTCATTCATTCATTCATTCATTCATTCAATCGAGACGTTCGCCAGAAAAAGAGAATTGCGGCCACTCAGCTTTGGAGGGCGCCGAACTCCACAGTGCGATATCCGCTTTATTTGCATCTTTACTTTCGCGGAGCGGTTCTATTTAATTTGCCCTTCGAAAACTTCGCCGTGACAGGTGCCCCCTCTGCCGCCGGCAGGTGGTGCACTGTCGAGCGAGCGCCAAATGGGAAAACAATGCTCTTTTTCGAATAAGCGTAGAGAGCTGGGTTAGTTGGTTCTGGGTATAATTATGAGACATCATTCCAGCGTACAGAAACACACGGATAAAGGGAGTAGACACTCTCTAGACGAACGCCGGACGTTGAAGTCCGGCGTCTACTCTTTTTGTCCGTGTCTACTCTTTTTGTCCGTGTGTTTCTGTACGCTGGAATGATGCCTCATAATTACGCTCTTTTCAACATCGTTTTTCTTGATTTTTTTATTAATTTATACAGGATATGAAATAAAAAAAAAACAACTTCTTGGACCCATAGCCAAAAGCTAGTGGCGGGTCCAATAAAAAGTAGGCTCAACATGCGGCTTACGCAACAGAATTACTGAACAAATATTTGATGAAATACTCAACAAGATAAACACTTTAAGAGTACAGTACAGAACTAAGGTTAGGAATATCACTTCAAGGGAAAAAAGATAAGTACACACATCAATACGCAGAAAAGTGTATACATGATGTAAGAGCACCAGAAAAATAACCAGCCAGAGTTTAGTAAAGACAACGAGCCCTCATTATTGTGCATAACCCTCTTGAGATCAACAATGAATTTGGTAGATTGCTTGACATTTTTAGGCAATTCGTTCCATATGATAGCAGCTCTGAACTGTAGTAACCTTTTCCCACATAAGTTGTGGCATGCAGGTAAGTTAAAGCTGTGGCTTGTTGCTGCCCTAGTATTTCTTTGTGGTAATGTAAACGCGTTCAGTGAGAATGGTTCATTCGTTTGTATAATGGTTTGAATTATTTTAGAAATCTTGAACTTGTATAAGTATTCAATTGGTGAAACATGACCTAGCGAGAATAAGAGCGCGGTATGCTGTGAACGAGTTGAGCATGTCAGAGTCCGTAATGCGCGCTTGTGTAGACGCACAAGGGGCACAAGGTATGTCGGATATGTACGGTACCCATGCGTCTATGCAGTGGTTTAGATGGCTGAGTACAAACGAAAAAGAAAGCATGCGTAAAATCTCATAGTCAAGAAATTCTCGCGTTCTAAACAACAAATAACAACCTCGTGCCAATTTAGAGCACATGTGCACAATTTGCGTTTTCCAATGCATATCTGAATCAAAATAAACACCCAGATATTTACAGCAGCGAACAGGTTCTAGTCTTGTACCACTTAGAGAAATATTCAATTCATCGAGATTTATTACCTTGTTTCTCGAGCGAAAGACGCTATATTTTGTTTCGGTAAGGTTAAAAGTTAACTGATTAGCAATGAACCATGTAGCAACACTCGTCAGTTTTCGTCAATTTTTTCGACTTTATTTATTTTAGTTTTTATGTACTTGTTTGTTTACTCTGAGGCCCTTTCAGGCATTGCATAGGAAATCGGGAGTTAAATATACAAAAACTGATTACTACAAGCATATAAAGAAAAATAGTACTTCACAAAGTTCAGAGAGTAGCTTGCAGAGGAAAATGCAAAAAAAGTAAAATAAGTTTCAGAACGCTATCTAATTTTATGCAATAGTTATTACAAAAGTCTTACAATTTTGCAGTCTTAAACAATGAGGTATCTACACGCACAATACCGAGCAGGGGACGCCATACAATAAAGGACACAACCCTATACATCATGCTGTAGGTGTTTGCAGCGCACACGAAACACGGACGGACAGAAAAGGGAACGCTGTGTGAAAAGGGAGCGCTGTGTTTCGTTCCCTTTTCTGTTCGTTCCCTTTTCTGTCCGTCCGTGTTTCGTGTGCGCTGCAAACACCTACAGCATGAAAAACCAACTAGCCCAAGAAAAGACGATACTGACCTATACATCAACTCCAAAAAAGAAAGAACAACAGAGAAGCAGTCAGAAGCACCGTAAAGTTATAAAAACAAAGCAACCAAGTCAGCTTAACATTCTAATGTGTTTAAAGCCGTAAGGAATGATGCTTGGTCAAGTATGGAGGCGACATCTGCAAGCAAACTTCCTTTCCGAGATTTCAAGCAGAAGAGGTGAATAACAAATTTGTGTTGGTCAAATGTTCCCAACTGTGGGAACAACTGTTCCCACTTCGAGCTATTGATCAATTCGCTCTCGCCCTACCATAAGCTTGCCGTCCCGGTTAGCTCAAATGGTAGAGCGACTGCTCCGGTGAAGCGGTGGCGCCGGATTCGAACCCCGGACCAGGACGAATTTTTTTTTAACTGCGAAGTTTCTGAGAAAGCTGTATAGCTTTTCTTTGTTGCCGTATGGCTGCGCTTGGGTGGATGACAATGAGTTACTTCTCCCTTATAACAAATTTGTGTGCGCAAATATTTGGCTAATTATAAATGGCTGGCATAAACGAGAATATATGCGAGGAGCAGGGCGCAAAAGTTTTTGTCAAAAGTGCGATGAGCCATGGTATGATTTATAGATGAAAGATAGGCGGGCATTTCGTCTTATGGTTTGAAGGCTCAATAAGCCAAACCGTCGATTTTAGCGCATACATAGGTAGGAATAATCATGAGCAATAAACCTGGCTGCTTAGTTCTGAAGTGATTCAATAGAGTTTGCTAAGTAAGCTTGTTGAGGATGCCGGATGATAGATGCGTTGAGACATGGCAAGTGATGTGTAGTCTATAAGTTTTGCTTCTGGATTGGCTTGATACAGGCTGTGCTTGAGGAAGCGTAATGTTTTAGAGGCCTTCGTGGTACAGTGTGAATATTCCAAGTAAGGTCGGAAGATAATTGTACTCCGAGATTTTTAAAGGATAATACATGTTCAATGGCATCGTCTCTAAGGAAGTAGGTATGAAGTACATCGTGTCGTTTTTAGCAAACGTTACAACATTGGTTTTGGCAGTATTTATTTGCAGAACTTGCCATGTTGTGCAGCAAGCCGAAATAGCGTCTACGTCATCCTGCAAGGTACTGTGATCATGAGAGCTTTTAATATGACGGTAAATGGACCAATATCTCTGGGAACAAATGATTACAAGTACTGGTGTTGTAATGCAAGTCATTTATGTAGATGAGTAAAACAACTGGCTCAAGGACTGAGTCCTGAGGTACTCCCAATTTCACTGGCACAGGAGCGGATACATTTTTATTGACGCTAACAGACTGAAAGCGATTAGTTCAAAGATCCTTGATCCAATGGATGAGATTAATCGATGGTGGGGGGCGCATTTCAGGCTCTAGCGAAATCAGTAAAAGTGATATCGATAAGTTGATAGGAATGAACAGACGGATTAAAATCAGTAATCATCTGAGATAGCTGCGACTCACACGAACACCCACGTTGCGAACCATGCTGATTAAAAAAAATATGAGCTTATAATTCGCCAGGTACTGCATGATTTCGGATGATATAAAGCCAATTAAAGCCTTATCTCTCTCTTCTGAAAATCGCCCACTGCGTTCATTAACCGCAGCACTACCTTTTCCTTCTACGTTTTTTTCCAGGTTCTAGAATTGCCATGCAACCAGAATCACTCAGCTAGGCTCGAATTTTAACTGACTTGCCCGCAGCTTGTGGCAGGCACTTATTGGTTTACATGTGCAGTGCAAGTAGCCTTGAAATGGTACAAAATGAACTTCGCTTTCATCTAAAAGTATTATTTAAAGAAGCAAATCTTGCAGCTGGAAACTGAATTAAGGCTTTTAAGCCTTAATTAATTAAGATAATTAAGTGATCGAGGCATTGGTAGGAGAAGAAAGGAACGTTCTAATAATTGTACACGCAGTAATAATGTAATTAAATAATGTTAATACATCTCCCCAAGAGATGAGCTATAGGAAAAAAAGGATAATACCAGGAACAGTAATGTTCCGTTCGGGAAATTTTTCCCTTTTTCGGGGAAGCTGAGGAGCCATCATCACCATCAGCCTGACTACGCCCACTGCTGGGCGAAGGCCTCTCCCATGTCTTTCCAATTAACCCTCTTCTTGACTAATCTGATGAGTAAAAGGTGGCAAAAAGGACATTTTTACGCATTTTCAGGGATTTTTAAGAACTGAAATGGCCTCACTTTTAAAACTGACGGAGTTTTTTAACTGTGCAGAGAAAAGGAGCTTGTAATAGAGAAATTTAGGTCTAATTGAGGTAACTTTCGGTTACGGCATGGAAGATCACAAGCGCGAATTGCTGGACGAGTTGGTTCATGTTTCATTAAAAAGGCACACACGTGCGTGTGCGTGCGTGCGTGCGTGCGTGAGTGTGTGCGTGCGTGCGTGTGTGTGTGTGTGTGTGTGTGTGTGTTCGCGCTCGCGCGCCTTTTTATGGTCCTGCGTCTCGTTTTCGCTGGTTTCCTTTTGTTTTTAATGTAACGTCACTGACCAGAAAAAAAAAAAACTGACCGGAAGAAAAACACTTCTGCAGTTGCTACAGCGAAGACGCGTCCATATGAGTCAGTTACTTTTGTATTTTTGTTTCATTTCGAAACTATGAAATACAGCAACAAAAAATGAACCGAATGGGCGAAAAAACTGTGACGACGCTTAACCTGCCATTAGGAGTGCATTAGAGATCCCTTCCGCGCAAGTACTCCTCTTTATAGATTCATAGATCGCGGGGAGTCCTCATACCATTTCTGGCGCAGTGGTGCAGCGATTAAGCGGCGCGCCACTGCCCGGGCAGGTGGCTGTCTTAGACACCCACCGGTGGGGATTGTGAGACGCAGGTTGCTCTTTCCGAGCTACCGTACAAGGCTCCTTTTTGCACAGATATAAATCTTCGGGAGGCGTCTTCCTCTCGACCATTGAGCTGATGCGCGGTGCTGGACAGATGGAAATTGGACTGAATTTATTTGAACTAATTTCACTGCCACCTGCCATGGTGGATAGATTGCCCACAACCTGTTGGGCAGGTGAGTCATAAACTTTTTCATGACACGGACGTACGCCGGCTTTTCTCATGAACGGGCTCTTTACGCTGTCGCATTAATACACCGCACACAGGTTCGGTTGAGGCAAAACAACCTCCCTTGCGTTCAACTACACGTAGGTCATTGGGATCGCCGGTATACCTGATGTAAATGACAGCAGAGATGTCACTCTAGGCTGCAGAAATGTTGTGATTACTGTTTCGTCAGCCATCGCCACAAGGACACAATTCCACTAATGATATTTATTAGGCAGCATAGCTATGATAGTTGTAATGGGCCGCAAAGCCGGGCGAGTCGGACGGAATTTATCTTTGAACAAGCGCGGAAAACAAGTAAGCCAGAAAAGGGAATGCACAACGCAAGCTTGTTTCTTCTTCGAAGAAGAATGTATTATTTGAGGGTGTTCGCACCCTATCGCTCCGTGGAGTCCCTTCCCGCTGGCCAGTTTTCGCACGAACTGCACGCCGCAGATTCCGCGATTACATACGCGACCCGCTCGCCTCAACGAAGGTTGTTCAGCGTCAGTGACAAGCCTGCTGGGAAGGTTTGGGCGGGTTGATATGGCCAAAAAGGAAACTGTACCAAACAAGGCACGACTGGGAACGCTCGTTGACACAGTTCTCACTGGTACTCTGCTCAAGTTGATGGCCTCATTCTGCTGCACCTGGTTGCAGAGCTCTGTAAACACTGCACTCGGAAGACGCCGCGAATAGGGGCTGCTTGTTAATCCAGCCTAATGCGCGCACTTGTTACTGAAACAGCGGGCTGATCCGCTAGCTGAATCAATCTCGCTGGTATGAAAAACGGGACGTGTGCCACGCAACTTGCAACTTCGGCTGACCAGCGCACATCACGTGTCCCATTCATTGTATTTTTTTTTGGCCTTCACGTAACGCGATTACAACTCCGCTGGTCTTCTAGGACTCAAATTTCGCACACGAAACTTAAGTCCAATATAGCAGCGTGACCGCGGAAAGACTGTATTCGTTCCACGGGGAAATGCGCCGGTCGGCCCTGCGTGAGAAGAGGGCGTACAAGGATCTCACGGTAGCCGCAGTGTCGTACACTTGACTGAAACTTAAGCGTATGCCAGTGTCCGTGCGTGCATGCGGAGTGAAACACGAAGCCCCGTGCACGCACGTGTTTTGTGAGTGTGTTTTTTTTTTCCTCGTGGTGCGTGACGGGGCCAGCGGCGCCGGTCGAGTTGGCCCAGCGTGCGCGACATGTCGAAGTCCCTCCCTCCCCCACCCGAGTCGCGCTCCGTCTTCGGCGGCGTCCACGACCACGTCAGCCGACGGACACCGCGGCACGGGGCCCATCCCGGAAGCGCCGATCGCCGTCGAACGGCAAGGTCATTCGCGGCACGCTGCCCCCCCCCCCCCCCCCCCCCCCCCCGCGCCCGCAGTGTCATATCTGCAGAAATCCGGGTTACCGCCTTCTAAATACGGCCGCAGCACCGTTTGGCAGGGATCCCGCCACGGCGGCCACCGGCGCGAGAGGTGGTCCGCCGCTGCGCCGCTTCTTCCCAGCGCGGCGGCGATGGCGATGCCGGCTGCGCCCTCCGGCATCGGCGCGATTGATTCGCTCACGAAAAGGACCGATAATTGTGGCTGCGCTCTTACGGCCGCCGCCGCCAGAAGCGTGCCGATTCCGTTGACCCCGTTCCCAAACTCAATTAGGCGCAGACAATGGGAGCGCCCTTCCTTCCTAACATGTGCCTGATCGCGGGGGGGAAAGTCGAGGCGGCCGCTCCTTCCACCCCGCCGGAGAAGCCTCGCTGCGCCCAAAACGGAATCACCCCCCCCCTCCCCCCCCACGCGGCCCCTTATTGGAAGACGCGCGATGTCCGGCGCCTGCAGGGCTGCGGGAGTGAGGAAGGGCACTCTCGCTGCCCGAATGACAAGACGGCCATAATATACCTGTCTGTGATGCCCATTTTAAATTTGCTCTGCGCTTCCTCCGAACCGGCAGCTCTATTATTGCCTCCATGACAGGCTCGATTAATGCTGCAGTAAAAGGGAAGTGCCGGTCAGGTATTGTTCGTCAACGCGCCTGTTTCTACTTTTTTCATCTACACACTGACCTCCATATTGACGGCTGCATACGTGCCTTCATTGGAGCTCTGAGAATCCCGCGAATGGCAGCTTCCTTTGCGCGTGTCGATTTTCGATTTCATATGCGCGTGTCGAGCCCCCCCCCCCCCCCCCCCCGAGGAAAATTTCATATCTCCTTTGAACATATTATGTTATTATTTACAGCACAAAGATGCTTCCAATTAGCTCTTGGCTTCATAAACATTGACATACAAGGTGTACTCAGATTCTGCATGCAGGCATGTCGTGTACACTAGTAGTGCCAGTTAAAACGAAGTTTGCTACCCTATTTCGATCACAGACAAATGAAAATGCGCGAACACCTCCGAACAAGGTTTCGTAACGGTGGGATCAATACGCAGCTTAGCTGTGCGCGGAGCTTCCGAGTAGAGCAGATGCTACTGAATTGCTTCTGATTACTGAGTACGTTAGGTACATTACAGGGGAACGCATCCGCGAACATTTCAAAGGTATGAAGATGTACGCGTGTAGTCGTTGTCGAAAGTAAGGGGTTGCCTCGCGCAGGACGGCAGTTGACTTCGCTGACTGCGGTGCGCGGCTCATGCAACACCGAAGCTCTGAAGAGTGCGTAGAATTGTCGTCCTATATGTCCTGAACTTTGGAGCTGCGGGCAGGCCACAGAAGACACCGCACGCTTGCCCTGGGTAACTGCTGCACTGGGCTCTTTGCAACTGACCAGGATAACAGTTTGCTATAGGCTACCGCAACAAACAAGCAACTACTCAATAAAAAGTCGCAGACTACCGCTACTCCTCCTGCAAGCGGGGGGAGGTCCGGCCACTGATGGGCATGCCATAATTCAGTGTCCATAACATGCCAAAGTTGTTTGCAAGAACCGAAGTGAATGAAGTCACGACTTGATTGGTAAATGCATATACGCCCATCGGCAAATGATCGGCAAACAGCCACGAGAGTGAAGCGCATTCGGGCCAACAATCGGGGATGCCGTCTCGGCGAATTCGTGCATCCGCCGGGCCAAGCCAGGAGCGCAGGCGGCCGCGAGAGCGCCTGGCGAACGAGCCATTCCGTACGTATATGGGTCAGGCCAATTAAGGCGAGCCCGGTAAGCAAAGAGAAGGACCGACAAACACTGCTCAGTCTTCGCGCGCTCGAAGGCCGGAATGCGCGCGAAAAGTTATGACGTTATCCGCGCCCCCGCTCTTAATCACTCGCCCCTTCCGCTTTGTCGGAATCCACCGGGCCCAGCGTCTGCTACGCGCAAGCATCCTCGATTCATCTTCGACCGCGAGTATTTCACAAACAGTCGGCACATCTAGAGGAGGAACCGCCTGAAGGCATGTCGTGCACGCATAGTGGAGGTCAAGCCATCAGTCCAGCAGGCAACGTCATATGCACGCGGATAGAGGAGAGCGCGGAACGCGGAGGTCTGCTCCGGCAACGGCGAGAATGTGCAAGATTGCACAGTGAGTTCTTGAGCACTCTCGTCAGGCGAACGACGCTCGGGCCTGTTTACATTTTTCAGTAGAGGACTGAAAAAAGCCCTTGGTCAGAACCCTTGAGGTTACATGATTTGCTTGTTAGCCGAGTAGTGTGGAGCTTATAGCTATCCTCAGTATCAGGGAGAACACTCTATATCCGAGTCCTTTCGGTCGTCAAGGGTGCTGTACCGGTGCTCTAATATACTGCTTAGTAGCACACCATATGGCTTAGTTTAATTTAATTTATGCGGGTTTAACTCCCAAAGCGACTCAGGCTATGAGGGACGCCGTAGTGAAGGGCTCCGGAAATTTCGACCACCTGGGGTTCTTAGACGTGCACTGACATCGCACAGCACACGGGCCTCTAGAATTTCGCCTCCATAGAAATTCGACCGACGCGGCCGGGATCGAACCCGCGTCTTTCGGGTCAGCAGCCGAGCGCCATAACCACTGAGCCACCGCGGCGGCACACCATGTGGCCTACATTCGCGCGCAGCACATTAGCACATCGATCGTTGCGAGTGTGGAAGCGACGGTATGCGTAGCTCGTTGCGTTTAACAGCTTTGCGTCTTCTATTGTTAGGAGCACCATAAAACAAAGGCTTCATTTCCGGCAGTGTTCATACTGAACTGAGCAAAACAAAATGTCTTGAACAATCCACGCCCGCGCTCGCGCAGATCAAGAGAATTCAATAAACTACGATTTGCTCTTCGTCTTCGAGCCATTGACGTGCTCTATAAAAAAAAGCAATTCCTGTCGCGTGGTAAAATTTTTGGTTGGTAATAAATAAAGTATATAGCAACGCCTTCACGGCAAATAAATGGAGCGAAATGGGTAAACGAGAGCCATTGTTAGACATCTTACACACGAACTTGGAGTCACGGCCAGGCTTGCCACCTGTACACTTGTGCCCGCGCCATCATTGAATCGCGCAGAGCTTACGATACGAGAAACTTGTGAGGCGACGGATGAATTCACATGTCTATGAGATGAAGATGTCCGATTTTCCTAAGGACCGAACACCCCATCTCAGACGGCAATGAATGTAAAGTGGAATTCGGAGCAGTAAACACACACGTCCTGATCGTATGGGAGAGTAGTGATGAATCCTAAAAGATAACCTTCATCCTAAAATCCTAAAAGGTAACTTTCATTACAAGGTGCCGCTGCCATGCATGAGCTGCTTGTCCTACGTGCAGTGGAACCTGGGACGACGCAACAGAAGCACAGACGGAGGCAGCGCCTTCTTTCTGAGATCTTGAAGATTGATACTTAGAAAAAAATTCGCAGTATATCTTGTCGCCGGGAACAGATGTAAGCATGAAATGCAGTGCAAAAAAAGTCGTTGCGCATACTAGGACGGCTCATAAGCAATGGTAGCCGCACTCGAGTCTTGGAGCCTTAACCTTAGTTTTTCATAGCGACCGACCGACCTTCGCTGCTTTCGATGTGTGGCTACCCCCGTGACCAGCGCCGGCCTCCGAAAAGGAGAAGGTGGCGTCAAGCACGCAGTACACGACGCGGTCAACTGCGCCTTTCCTTTTCTCAAAACAATTTTGCTCTCAGCGGCCTTCGCAAACATTTGCAGAGCAGAACGAATGGATGAAGGTTGATGACTACGATATCCAAAGCACAGCGCGAAAGGCCGGTATACCAGTTACGCACGCGGCGCGTGAGGCCGCGGCGATGCCAGAGTGGTCTAATGGTGTACACCGATTTGCGATTCAGAACAAGTTTTCTTGCTCCGCGAAATTGAAGAGCGCGTTGCAATGGGCGATTTGGATTAACATCTTGAGTTCTGAGTGGACTGCGATGGATATCTCGCTCCTGCGCGGATTATGATAGACGCTAAAAAAAAACGGTGCGAAATACGGGGGCAAAAGAGAAACAAACACGACAGGACCAGCGCCGTTTTCTTTATGAATCATGAACCAACTAGCCCAACTGGAGTTCTCCTCGGATAGATGCTCCGGATCTACGATTGGAATACACGTTAAGGCAATGGTAAGCCAAGCTGAGCTGTTAAAACCGCCACCGGTTCGAATACCACTCAAGGCTGAAGATTTTTCTTCTGCCTGGTGCCATGGGCACGAAACGTTTTGGAATTTTTATGTAAGTTTTCCCTCGTTCTCGACGTCAGGTTCTCCCCCATGTTGGGCTTCAGTTTCGGATGATGTTCGCCTTATTTTGCCGAGAATGGAAGCTAAACACATTTCATCCTAAACAAGCCTCATACGCGCGAGGGCACAGACAGGAAAGAGCACACAATTAATAAGCTGTTTTTTGTGTACTCTGCTGTCTGTGGTCTCTACTGAATTGCGCTTATTTAAGCATGAATCCCCACCACTTCTCCCAGCTTTACGTTCTCGCGTGAAGTATGTTAAAAGAAGGAATGAGAAGATGGAGTGCAATTGTCCAAAAATCTGACAGAAGCACGGAGCAAATATGCGTGGCTGGCCAATGTTTCCACGAAATCACTCATGTAATATCATATATACTGCAAGACGAGGGTTTACTGAGAGAAACCGGGACGACGGGAGCAGCGCCGAAACGCTCCAAAGTCCGCCAGGTCGAGAGAAGACACACACGCGGCGATGGCAATGCCGCTGAAGCGCACGTTCACCTTCGCATTTGACGCGAATCTGCGTCAAAGTGCGGTGTGCGGTGTGGTGATCGTTTCATGGCAGGATTCTGGCGATACTGGGTGTCAGTCGCGAGTGAGCGGGTCATTTGGCGACAGTCTTCTGCGTGTTGCGCAGCTTCAGAAACAGGGGTGTATTCGGAGACGTCAGGTTTGTAAGAGAGAATAGTATCTATTCTAGCAGAGGGCCGACGGCCGCAAAGCAGAAAGAAAGGAGAGGCCGGTAGTGGACTGTGTATAGCGGTACTGTAAGCGTAAGTCACGTAAGGAAGGTCAAAATCTCAATTAGACTGGTTAGTAGCGACGTACATCACAGCATCTACAAGAGAGTGCGGTTAAATCGCTCCGTGAGGCCGCTGGTCTGCGGATGATAGGAGGAGGTGGTTCGATGAACGATGTTACACTGGATGAGCAGGGCTTCGACAATATCGGACAAGAGGACGCGGCCTCTGTCACTAAGCAGTTCACGAGGTGCACCGTGAACTGCGCTGCAAAAGGAAGGAAGCGGCGTCTGTCGCTGTGCCAGCCAGGAGGTCGGCGGTTTCTGCATACCTCATCAGATCAACCCCAACGATAGTCCAACGGTTGCCGACCGCAGTGTACGGAAGCGGGCCGCAGAAAACAATGCCGATGCGGTCGAAATGACGTGCTGGGCAAGGAAGTGGCTGTCACTCTCTAGCAGAACGGTGAGATGTCTTGCGACATTGACAGGCGAGGCATGAGCGCTCAAAATTGAGGACGAAAGCATAGATTCCGCGCCACTAGTGCGGCACACAGATTCGGATGTATCCCTTAAAACCCCCTCGTGACCGCACACTGTGGGCCAGCGTGGAAATAGGCGCACATTTTCGTGCGCTAGTGGCGAGAACTAACTAGTGACCACTTGCGACCGTCTGAGCTGAAGTTGCGGCAATAGAGGAGATTATATCGTCAGTAAAGCTTTGTAGGGGGCTAGTTGGTTGTACATACTGAAACTGGGGAGCGCTATAATCAAGACAAGGGGACAACACCACATAAGAACACCACAATGCTCGTGTCTTGTGGTGTTCTTATGTGGTGTTGTCCCCTTGTCTTGATTATAGCGCTCCCCAGTTTCAGTGTGAGATTATATCGAATCGTGAAATGGGAAGCATGGTGGCGGAGAGCTCGTGCCTGAGAAACAACCGATGGGTTGGAGAAAATGTCGAGAAGAGAAGCGATCCAGTGGTCTGTACTCTGCGTTGAGGGCATGTCGCTGATGTGGAGTGACGGCGGTGATGCACCAGAGGTGGAAAGGCTGGCGATCTCAGCTGGAAGAGGGCAACGGGACAGAGCATCAGCGTCTTGATGCTTGGGGCTGGAGCGATAGACTACGTGGACGTCATATTGCTGCAGACGAATAGCCCACCCGGCAATGCGGCCGAATTGGTCTTTCAAGGAGGAAAGCCAACAAAGCGCGTGGTGGTTCGTCATGAAGTCAGAAGAGTGGCCATAGAGGTAAGGGTGGAATTTGGCAAGGAAACAGACGACAGACAAACGTTTTTTTTGTACCGATCGCTACATTACGGTAGCATTTCGAGCCTTCGGCGTGGCGGCGCCGCCACCATGTCACGTGTTTAGTCACGTGTTTCGTCACGTGCTGCGTCACGTGACAGCCACGCGGTGCGGAGCAGCTGGCGAAACCGAGCTGCAACAGCTGTGCGCATGCGCCGTGTCAAGTGGGACGAAGACTAAGAAGGAACGCCCAGCGAAACGGAGCGACGAAAGACCAACTTTGCAATTCAACTGAGCAAGTTCCACCCGGCCAGCTGTAGCTATCGCGTCACTCCAGGTTTAACCAGAGCTAAACCACCGCCAATTTTTTTTTTCAGTTGCAGAGTAATTGGATTCAGCCTTCGTGAGTGTACGGCTTGCAGAGGCAACAACGCATTCATCGAACCAAGATATGCTCTGGGCAAGTACGGCGCTGATAAGACGGCGGTACCCCCACACAGAACTGTATGGCGCCATCTTTCTTTTTCACAAGCACAACAGGCGATATCCAAGGCTGCTTGAGGGATGAATGACGCCTATCTGAAGCATTCTGTCGACTTGCTTTTCAACAGTCTGGCGCTCGGTTGCAGACACACGATAGGAGCGCAGCCGCAGCCGTTCGTGGGCACCAGTGTCGACGCGATAGGTGGCAGTTGAAGTTAGGCCCAAGGAGCTTTGGTGAGAGTAGAAGGAAGAGCGGAACTGATGAAGTGGGGTGAGTAGCTGTGTCCGTTGCGGCGGAGGAAGATCGGCGTCGATGTAGCAAAGGAACACTTCCGTAGAAGAAGGATCTGGTGCAGAAGAAGGTGGGCGGTGGTAGAAGAAGATGGGCGGTTGGTCAGGTTGATGGGGACTTCGACTGGAAGTGGAACCCTTAGTCCAGGACCCCAACAGCCCTCGTTTCCACCGCATTCCGGGCGACCAGCTTGAGCTTATCAACCAGGTCGGGCGACTGGAGGGCACGCTCCCTGCCGGCTATACCTTCGGGACGGGCAGCTGAGGGGCTGCCCGAATGACCTGGCAGGGCCAGACGGTGTGAAATAAAGTCGCATGCTGCCCGCATAGCGGGCTATTGGCGCGGTAGCGGGTAGTGTAAAGGCGGTGGTAGCGAGCGAGGTTAGGGTAGGTGTCGGTGTGAAATTGGCGAAGGGAAATTGACTCCTCGCGGCGGAGGCGAAGGTGAGCAAGAGGCGGCGTTGGGAGCGAAAATGCTCTAGAATCTCCGGTGTCTAAACTGAGTTACGGGTCAGAGAAGGCGGCCGAAGGGAAGACAGCCCGGTAAGAAAGAGCGCTGGCCCAAGGCATGCGCCTGTTGATTTCCCTCCAAAGCCATGCGACCCGGGGTCAAAACCAGAGTGCACGGCGAATCTCGAGGAGGCTGGTGACGGAGGACTCCCGCGATAGTGCAGTCGACGGTGAGATCGCGGAAGCTGCGGCAAGCAGAAGATGAGTCGGAAAGAAGGTGGGCTGAGCGCGGTCATGGCAAGGTGCGGCGTATCGTCATTATCTTTGTGGATGAGCAGAAACGCGATGGGTTGGACATTGCCTAGACATTCACCAAGGCGCAAAGGGGAAGGGCAGCAAAATGGAAGCAAGACCAACAGTACTAAGAGGCCAGCAGATACACGTAAATTTATAAGATGGCAGTGCGTATGGCAGTGCGTAGCGCCGTTTCTTAGGCACAGGGACTCAATAATGTTTGTGTCTGGGCCAGTTCACGTGTCATGGTGTGCTGTGTCGTCTTGAAGTGCAGAATTTTGTTGTTCTGAAAGCGTCGAGATTTCGTGTGATACTATGCTCGACGCCGCTATCATTGAGGAAGTGTGACATATCACCTGCTTTGTGGGTTCTTGCATGCGTAGACCTACACACTGATGCAAATAAATGTAGGCACAGCGCACGGCAGTCCGTTCAAGTCAGCTCTTCGTGGTGTGTTTCTTTCTGTCCGTGTCTTTCGTGTGTGCTGTGGGTAATTGAAGCATGTACAACCAACTAGCCGAGCAGTTCGTCTTGAGAAAAGTATGGGCTGGAGAGAAGAGGACAGGGCCCTCGCTAAGAGAGTCACAAGGACGGAAGAGCATGAAGGAAGGTCGATGTCTTCGGCGGCGAGGGCTTTAAAAACACAGGGAACAGTAGGAGTATCGTTCGGCAAAGGAGTGGGTAGAGCAGAGAACCCGACTGCAGCTCGAACACAGTCAGTGATAGCGTCACGGCGTGACAGAAAATCCCAGCCCAGAATAATAGCTTGAGAGCAGGAAGGCAGCACGACGACTCTATCGTATACAAGTCCTGAATCACGACTCGAGCGCTACACGCTATACGGACAGCTTAATGTGCTGAGCGCTGGCCGTGCGCAGCGAGAGGCCAGAAACTGGCGTCTTTGCTTCGCTTAAGAAGCGACACAGCTTTTCGTCCATTACAGAAACCGCAGCATCGCTGTCGACAAGCGCAATATGGCAGAAACGCTCTCGACAAAATCTTCAGTAAGATTAGGAGATGATAGATGAGACCTTTGAAAGTTCGGCGGGGCCATGGTTCTTGGATTTGTAACTGCGGCACGTAGTTTTCCTCTTGAGTAGCTTTGGGGCGACGTCGCATAGCAGAGATGGAGCGGTGTCGCGGAGAAGGTGAACGGTGCCTTGAGAGGGAAAAAGAACGCAGCTTGACGCGCGGTGCGGCGTCTACTCCCTTCCTCAGCGCAGCCGCCAGATTCCATTTAAGAGCGTGTTGCGTAGAGTTATGCGGTTCTTGGTCAGGTTTCTCTCAGCGGAGTAGGCAGGCCCCGACTTTCGGGAAGCCGCGGAGTGCGAAGGCGGAGCTCAAGCGTTGCTTATTGTGCCTGCTTCGGCAGCTGATCACTGAGTGTGTAGCCAGTTTTGGTAGCTGAAAGTGAATATTCTGTCCATTCTGTGTGTATCGGTTTGCGTATTGTTGGTGAAGTCCATTCCTTCTGTTCCTCCCAGTATCGTCTGCCCATCGTCTGTCTGAATCTTCTGTCCCTTCTGTGTGTATCGGTTTGTGTATTGTTGGCGAAATCCATTCCTTCTGTTCCTCCCAGTGTCTTCTGCCCATCGTCTGGATGTCTGCTTCACGTCTAACGCCAATTCAACGTGCATCTCGAAGTAGCGAGGTGGAGAGAAGAACCTGGTGTTTATTGCGGCGGCTCAGCAGGCGCGGAGTTGGAAGTCCGAGAGCTGGAGGAGGTGATGCTGAGATCTGAACACGACGACGTCAGTGCCGCGTCACATGACCACGCAATCCGCAAGTGTAGCAGATAGGAAGGTTGTCGGTGGCGCGCCAAGGAATGTTGGCTCGTGGAACCGGTCGAGTATAAAGCGCTCGCACAAGTATACTGGGGGGGGGGGGGGGGGGGGAGGGGGGAAGGACCGTAGGCGGCCGAGGTCTGGCGAAGATGTCGGCGTGTCAGCGGACCAGCGACAGGTGGCTGCGGATGGCCGGGCGGAACAGCCTCAGCAACCTGCTCTTAAATGGCATTTCCGAAAGCCAGAGCGAAATGTGGTGGCTCTTGAGGGCTCGGCAGAAGGGAGAGCTGACTCCAGTTCTTCGCGAACAAAGTCTTTGATATGCTGCAGCAGCGAGGAGGTGTCAGCTGCAGGCGTCAGCCCAGCAAGAGACTCAACCTACCTGGGCTGCCGAAGAGTCAGGATCCTATATGCTTGCGCAGCTCCTCGAAGAGGCAGAGGGTGACGACTTCAGAAACGTTGCTCAAGTCGCGCGCTAATAGCATCTGAGAGGCGTCATCGTCGATACCCTTCAGGATGAGTTTGATCTTGTCAGCTTCCGATATGAGGAGGTTTACACGTTTGCGTAAGTCAAGGATATCTTCGATGTAGCTTGGAAAGATTTCGTCGACCTGCTGCGACCGTTCAGCAAACGTTGCTCGGCACAGAGTTTCCCAACAGCCGGATAACCAAACACTTTCGAGTTCGTCTTGATGACAGACTAAGTTCTTACGACATCCTCGTGGTTCCGATACCATAGGTTAGGCACGCCGGTGAGATAAAAATAACGTTACTGAGTTTTGTCTCGTCGTCCCATTTGTTTCATACCCAACAATTCTGGGCAAAAGCATTTTTGAACGGAAGAGAGTTTATGAGTGCAATTTTTTCATATATTGTGAGATTTCATTATGAAAATCAATATATCCGCAGATCTCTCCTCGGGAGGCTTGAATATTTTCGCTATTAACGTTTTTGCTGTCGTCAAAAGCGTTCCCCATTGGTTTTCAATGGCAGTCTTGACTTCTCGATGCGAGCGATGGAAACACTATAAAAGAACGATTTTGCTACATATCGGTAGAACGGATCATTACCTTCTATATTTCTGTATTAGTACGTTATAGTTTTCCCATATTCAGAATTTTTCCCAAGAATACTGGACATGAGAGGTTCACTCGTTCGTAAGATGATCGTCTGAGTCGCCGTCTGGTAAACAGTGTATGGTTCTCTCTCGTGCGCTTCATGCCGTTTGAGAACTGCTTTTTCAGGTAATGCTGTCTAGGCTGTGTAGCCTGAACGACTGTATTAGTGAGCAAGTGCAGCGCACGCGGCAGCACGTCGGACTACACAAGAAGTTTATGCGATTCTGGGAAACACCCAGCGGATAGATCGCCTTTGGGGGTATGTCTGGATTTACAGCAAAGATTTATCGCGGCGTTTTACAAGGATAGCTTCGAAATGACGTAACATGCATTCTCAGACACTTCTTCGCACTCGCCAACAGTTAACAAACAGTCGCCTCCAATGATTGGCGGTTTAGCATTGTTAAATGTAAAATATTGTGGGGAAAGCACGGTGAACACCACTGCCAGGTGAACACCACTGCCACGTACCTTAAAGCGCGTTTGAGGTATCCACTGACCATGGGAGCCAGGTACGCGCCTTTCCTTTCCTAAAGATGAACGGAGTGTAAACCTTCCGCTGGTTTTGGGAACAAGAAAGACGCATAACTACCCCAGTTTGTAGGTGGACGCCACCGCTTACTCAAAGCGCGATTGCGGTGTCCACTGACCCAGTGAGCCAGTTACACTTGCTACTCAGAGGCTTCACACACACACATACATACTGCTGAAACCTGGGCAGTGCGTCTAGGAGTGCTTCCGCACTAAAACATTTCAGAATGTTACGTTTACTTGTGTTTTATGGGCCGCGCTCCCGTTTCGTACCCCGAGATGGCAATCACCCCCACGCGCCCGTAACGTGGTATTTTAAAAATACATCGCATTCGAAATGACGTTTCATACTTTAATAATCTGATCTAGGATGAACTTGGTTGTTCTTCACGAAAGGACGTCTTTATAGGTACACTGTGAAATCAGAAAACTGCTTTGAAAACTTTTGCTTCCATGTATTCCTGTGGGCGCTAACAATGTATACTTTTCGCCAGTAATCGACTCTGGTGTCCTCGAGCGCCCGATATGTTTGTAAATACGATGTTGCTCTATAGATAAGTGCGCGCCCTAACTTAGGAGTCTGGGAAAAAAGAGAATAATGTTGAAGTTGGAATGTCTTACAAGGGGCAAACCCAACACTTCAGCGGCCAACATGCAATTAAGGTGACCGGCACAGCGTATGGCACGTCGCTGATTCAGCGCTCTCCTGAGAAACACGTCACCCGAGGCAGCGCTGCATTTGCGCCCAGCGCAAAGACAAGCGTACAGAAGCAACAAAGAGGTGCAACCGTCTTCTTTTCGTTCCCCTAAATTTCGGCCAACAACCGAAACATTAGTAACGTCATCGATGTCGTACAATCATGAACGGAAGGTTACGGGATGCAGCATCGCAGAAGAAAAATAATATTTCTGCGTTACCCCGCGAGCCACTCGTCTGGCATTCCTTCCAACAGATGAAGGACGCATGTGCCCTCGAATTTTTTGTGCTTTTAACTGACGTGTTTTGCAATAACCGCGCATAATTTTTTTTTCCCTCGAACTCACTACCCGCAAAACTTTCGTCCCTGGCAGTTTGTCATATGTTTAGAGCCCAGAGGGTTTGCTTCTAAGCCATGTAGTGGGGCCCTTGTAGCAATCTCGGTAGTCAAAGCTAATCGGAGGGGGCAGGAGCGCAAATCACCTTACCTTCGGGAGGTTTTGATCACTCAGCATCACTCAGCAAGCCACAGGGTGTGGCTCAGAAGCAAACCCTCTGGGCTATAAACTTCTGGCAAAGGGGGTAAATTAATGGCACACATTTGCAGAGAGAGTTTGCAATATTTTAAGCTGAAAAAAAATTCTGTTATACCGCTGCCAGTTCTTCAATTTCAATGAAAACTCTCAAAGATTCCCTTTTCCCCTCAGGCCCAATATCCTAACGAAAATTCTCACACAAAGGGAAAATTCCCCGAATGGAACAGCACTGTCTTCGTCTAACCTTTTATTGCGACTCCGAAGTAGCCTTTCTCAGGTGATCTTGACTGCAAGCAGGAACTATTCGGACGAATAACTTGGCTGCAAAGGTTCACGAATGCACTGCCGCGATTGTGGACGAAACCCCAGCGGCACAATTCCCCCGCGTCCGCTTACGCTAGTGGCAGGGAATAACTGCGGCTACGCGACATTGTTTCGACTGTCGTACACTATCACGAAGAGCAGATCGCGGTCATCTGTCGCTCTACCTCTAGCCCAGACGGCTTCGGCTTGCGCTGCCCTAAAAGGAAACGAATGCTCAATGTTCCCCCGTGGACAGCCGTCGAACTACTGCCGCGTGCTTTAGAGAGGGTGCGCACGTTCTATGGTTCAATTTCAATACAAAACGCGACACGACGTGCCCTCGTAGCCTCGTACGCTCCTGCGCGGGCCAATACGGAACCTTGAACGGCCAAGTGACCCGTCACGAGTTTCATGCCACTCACGATGATGGAAGCTGCTGATGGAAACGACTGAACAGCGCTAACAACAGACAGGACGGAAGAGAAGAACACATGACGTATGCGCATCAACATGCACCAACCAGCCTCACTAAGCCCTCTCCTTGAATAGAATTTGCGTTTGTGGCCACCCTGATACGAGGCTCGTCCAGGAGATCTATGCCAACGAAAGACTTCAGACGCATTTTAATTTAATTTTGTGGTAGAACAGACGCTGACATGCCTATGGGCGCGAGCTGCAGACTTTTTCCCGTTGAGTAAAGTAATAACCGGAACGGAGTGAACGACGTATGTGACACTGAGAAATGGGTTCAACGCTGAATGTCCACACTTACTTCGCACACACTTCGTTAAAAAATAATGCAAGCCTACCCGTAGACAAGAAAAAAAAACTAATTCCGAGATGTCACACACGGTTCGTGCGTACCTTACCGGACACTGTCAGATTAGAGCCATAAATGGGATGTTACACGCACGTGACACTCCCAAGATTTAACTTAATGATACTTCGAAATATTTTACTCTTCTCGGGGATCCTTCGAACAGAGTTCAGGCAGCACCGGAACACTATAACAACGGTACATTCTTGTTTTGTTGAAACGTTATTTCAATGTTCTTAATGTCCTTTTATTTTCTAAAGTTTCTGCAATGTTACAAATAAACGTTGGAATAAGCATTCCCTAATGTTAATGAAATATCTAAACAATATACATGCAGCATTCTCCCCAATGGTAAAGCAACACTTCACGTGTATGCGGGCCTGCCAGTTGTGAAGGTACGCAATTTGATGAACACTTTGCAAGGGCTAACAATGAGGGTGACGCCTGAGCTCCACGATACTGCCCAATTAACATGCGACTCATGCACCCACCTCCGAACGGATACCATGGAGTCAATCTTGCATGACATTTACTGAGGGGTTTCTGGTGTCCCATGAGTGATAGTGACGAATGAGTAATAAGCAGAGCTTTCTAACAAAATAATGGGGCATCCAGTGTATGGCAGGCACGGTCTAAGAGATTTAGTTCAAAAACATATTTACTCTAAGAACAGTGGGAAACGTTCTGGGACCCAGTGCTTGAAATGTATTTGTAATATTGTTTTATAGCGGTTAAAACATTGCAACAATGTTTAGAAGACCATGCAATTAAACGACTCCGACTAGGTTAAAACAATTAAAACAGCGTTTATTTGGGACGTTAAGCTAATGTTTAGTTGCAACATATTGTTACGGCCACGGGTTTATTCAGACCACGACGGGCGACTGAAACCAGCTGGGTCCGCTTACCGAGCACGAGACGCAACCAACCACCTCGTCCTCCTCCTCTTCTGCGTACTCAGCGATGCCGACCAAGATGCCGGCCGAATAGAATAGGCATCGCCTCTTCATGGGCGTCACAATATAAAGCCACTTGCTAATTTTTAACGTTATAATAACATTTAAAATCAGCATTACAATGATGTTGACTTTGAATGTTAAACTAATATTTTCCATGCAACAGATAACGTCATTCGTTAATTTTAGCATCGTTGTAACATTCCAATGCTACATACAACGCTTGCTGCTACTTACATAACATTTTTTAACATATTTTAATGTTCGGTGCTTCGTGGGAGGTTAATGGTTTTCAGACCAGTTTGGGCTATCCATTAAGCTAAAATAAAGTAAGTTGGTTCCATGCATAAACTAAACGTTGTTTAAAAGTTCTTTTCTCTCAGGTTGTCATTTGATATCATACATTAACTTTTCTACATTGCTCAAAAAGCCACTCCATTCCTGCGGCTCGGAGCCAGGAGCTCTCTTTCGCGTCTCATCTAAAATGTGAAAACTCAGGAGAGCATTGCAGGAGTAAGCCGGGTGTTGTACTTCCCCCAGGAGCTAGCTGTTTATTCCGTCTAAACTGCCTGCAGAGTTAAATGGCATGTTCAAATCTGCATCAGCAAGAAGTAGAACAGTCTACAGCCTGCTCCGATGGGTAAACGCAGTTGGACGCTGGTTCTAATCCACCAAACTGTATAACAACGCTGCGATTACCTGTGAACTGCTTCTCTTGAAAAAGTCAGCTCCGATCGCTGAATTTGTTGGCTATGAATTGCGAGATCTCCTTTTGAGCGGCAACCGACAAGGTGAAAATGATGCACAGTATGTAAGCACGCGGGTTCGATCCCGGCCGCGGCGGTCGAATTTCGATGGAGGCGAAATGCTAGAGGCTCGTGTGCTGTGCGATGTCAGTGCACGTAAAAGAACCCCAGGTGGTAGAAATTTCCAGAGCCCTTCACTACGGCGTCTCTCATAGTCTGAGTCCGCTTTGGGACGTTAAACCCCCATAAACCACACTATGTAAGCAAACGCAGCTCTTGAAAAATAAGTTCAACACGAGACAAGCGTTCACTCAAGGAAGAAGTACTGGGACTCCTTTACTTTTCAGAGGGATGAGCATATTAGCATGCACCCCTGCCTGCCTAAACCGCCGGTTATACATTTAAAGGCCCACGCTGCAGTGACCACTCAGTCACTTCAAGCGGCTACGCCAGCGGCAGGCGGTTACTGAAGTCTGTTGCGAGAGCAGTGCACAGCAGACGTTGAGCTTTTTGTGAAGAACCAATTTTCTATTGAAGCAAAGCAGCCAAGTTTTGTTCACAAACGCAGGAGGGAGCACGCGGCTGTGAAGGAAATCCGGCGAATGAAATTACCTCACCATGCGAAACTTGACAGCTGTAGTATAGGCTCTGCGTGACATTTGTTGAATACCGCGTCTCCGGCAATTTTGGTGCTGGAAGCCACAAAGATTTAAGAATCGCATCAACTCTTACAGCATCAAATCGTACTGGCAAGGAAAACAAAAGCGCTAGAAATATTTGCCTTCATGCAAAGCTGCGTTTCTTATTTTATTGTACAGTGTAATCTTCATTTACTAATTTTTTAATGCGAATCATCGTCACGAAACCCTCCCGACCTCACTTTCATTGAAGACGGGTTTTTCGAAGTTGAAGCCCCTTTCATTTGTCATAGAGAGGAGAGTTGCTCTTCAGAACAATCTGCAGAAAGTTTCTTGCCAATATATAGCGCTGACAGAAATTCGCTGCAAATGTCAAGCCACGTCATTTGCAGTGGGTACTTGGCGGGGAGACCGATATAAATGAAGTTGCGACTTCACTTCAGACAACTAAATTCCTTTTTTATGTGCACCGAAAACTACGAATTGTTAGACTGAGGGCGTACTATGCCAATACGCGGCTGCGATTTGTGTAAATTTTTTTGTCCCGCTCGGGTACGGAACCCGTGACTGCAAGAGACGTGTGTCACAAGTTCGCAACCACTCGGATGCCATGCAGCCGCCGCTGCACCAGATCTCATCGAACATCCGCTATATCTCTCGTCACGAGACACCACCCTCGCTCTCACCGCGCAGCAACCGGAGTTTGCGTGACACTGGATCCGGCAAGCATGCAGAGGCTACGTTGCACCTGCACTGCTTTCTTTCTTGCTCTGCGTTCTGTGCGTGTACAGCGCTGTTTGTGTGTGCACGCGCGCACTCACACGCGCTGCTTCATACGTGCGTGGTGTGTGTGTGACGATTCACACGCGCCGTGTACTCCAGGGCCAACAGCGTAAAGCTACTTGCGGCCGATGCACTCTGCAATCGCTACTCACGCGAGGGCACCGTCTCTGCCGTTGAGAAGCGGCCGAAAACTATCTCGGGCACGTCTCGCGATGCACAGAATTAATAAATGAACGAAGTTTATTTTAGGAACAAAGGGCTATCAAAAGTTGTGGGGGCGCGAATGCCTACAGAGCGAACTGCGCGAGCGCAGTTCTTTCGATCCAGTCTGGCATATTTCGATTACTGGGGTTCAGGTGTTATGTGCATTGTATTTGCAGACAGGTGAACTTTCCAACAGGAGATGGCGAAACACTGATCTGGCGCCGTAGGCACAGGTAGTGCAGGTCACGTACAATAAAAAAAGGGAAATTTCATCGCCAATAAATATTGCGTTCTACAGATTGCGCACAAAATATCCTATCATGCTTAGGTTTGTGATAAGTGCGAGTTCTGAATGGACACTTATTTTATTGTGCAGCACTTGGCGTGAGACCTATCATGTAATGCTTCATATGTGTGACCGGAGGCGATGCCACGTAATAAACATCGAGCTGATCACCGTTCAAAGCCAGAATTTAGTGTTTGTTTTTCGTAACCGCAGCCTTGTAGCATTTGTAGATGCTTCGACTGCAGTGCATATCGGATTGCTCAAAATAGCGCCAAGCATCCAACTTCTTGCTTTCAAGTCTTCCTTCCGTGTAGTCAGCTTCGTAATTAATAAAACTGTACACGCGTCTCTTCCTCTCTAAAGCAACATTTCCGATCAACGCCTCACCAGAAAATAACATGCATGTTCTATTTTATCTCGCTCTCATTTTGGCACTATACTGTTGCTTTCAAACCTCTGGAAACTTTGCCCCATCATCCTCCACACTCTGCGATGTAGCGCGTACATAGTGAGAGCAGATAAGTAAAAAAAAAAAGAAATGTGCATACGTGCATTACAAGAAGTACGCCCCTTTTCCCACAGCTGCTTTCTGGAGTGCCCCAGTTCCAAAGAAACAGGTGAGACAGGACATGATAGTAGAAGTAGTACGCACACTCGCTGCCACAGGGAGGACACTGCCCCCAAGTTTCGATTACATTTTAAGTAACTCTTTTCTTTGTCATCCCAGTCGAATCCACGGCCACACAACTATGTATAGCTCACTGCCTCCGCTCTAGTAAAGAAACGAACAATATTCGGGAGCGTAGCATGCATATGCCGCCCTAAAGCAAAGCGCTCTGAATCGCGCTACGGTCTGCTCCCCGTTTCACGTTTAGCAATGACAAAACGGGTCCATCTCAGTGCGATACATTCATGACGCAATTGCATGCAGCTCCCTTACAGATTCAAGGACGTTGCATGAAACGGCACTGCGCCGAAATGGCCGCGCATCACAAAACAAGAAAAGGACTATGCGAACAGTACTCTACACGAAGTCAGGAAAAGAAAAAAGAACTACAGAAATACTGTATCGCAAAGCCCTCATTCGAAAAAAGCGGACAGGTCGTAAAACGGTGAGCATGCAGGTGCAGCGATGCCACCTCTCGAGCGTTCGCGAAAAGAGCGCACGGCGTCCTGGCGCGGCAAATTGAAAAATAATTCCGTGAATCACACAACTGCCGCGGGATGTCAGCACCCTCGTTGCGCTCGACTCCAACATCCCAGAGGATGAGTGGCGCGCTAATATAAAGCGTCCACGCAAACAATATCCGCTTTGTTTCGCAACTATAAACCATATGCGACAATAAACAAATCTTCTGTGGTGGACAGCAAACGCACGAGTATCACTTCATTTCGCCCTGCATGAAACCAATTACCTTCGCTTCACTCTCTCTGTTGCCTCCACTTGTTTGCTCTTTTTGTTCTTGTTTAATGGCAGTCAGAAAGCACGCAGTAAATTTCATTTTTTCATACTGATCTGGTGCCGTGTGGCGTAAAACATTTCGCGTTTTCGCAGATTCCGTTGTATTATATCCGTATCTTTTTGCTGCTTTCTTTGTGAGTGGATGCAGCTGCATACGTTGCGCATCCAATCGGATGCACAGCAAACCTATCGCAGCAAAGCACGAGGTGCACACAAGCTCTGATGGCGCGCAGTACACGGCCCGTCTTTTTGAGGTGTCGGCAAGACGATTTTATTCAAAGGACTATAGACGATGCGTTAGACATTAGAATACATGGATTAACGGGCAGTAGTTGCCTACAACAGCTAAATAATATAGAACTTAATTTCTTCTCTTATGTTTCGGTTTCGGTTTCATCGACCGAGCGACAACTGGGACGTCAAGTTGACGTTTGGTCACGTGTTCCACTACAAAAACTGCATTATAATCGTTGGCATGTAGATTTAATTCACTAAGACGTTTAATCAGCTTTTTCCAAGACTTGGAATGAGAAAAAATGACCTATGAGCGATTACATCCGTTTTTCTAGTAGTTCACGTCACCAAAATATCAACCTGACGTCACAGGCATCGTTCGGTCGATGAAACCGAAACCGAAACAGTGTCAAGAAGAAATTCAATTACAAACTATTCAGCGGTCGTACATGAATACCACAGGGTGCTCCATGTACACGAATGTCTAATGCATCGTTTGAAAGAACAAACACGCAAGCAAATATCTGGTGTCTATACGCCCTGTGCAGCGCCTATAGGCGCCACTGAAAGCCGCGTAGCGGCGGCCGTTGGAACTGCAGGCGGGACGGCGGGCGAGCAGTGGGCCTCACGCGGCAAGCATGGCTGAGGTGCGTGCGTGCGATTTGCCGTTTCTGCGTGTTCCGGACGGTTATTTCTCCGGTGAGAGTGTGCGCAAGGGGACAGCACTTTATAATAGTGGACATGTGTCCGACCTCACGGCTGTCTGGGACGTCATCGTCTACATACGCGCCAAATGTCTGCCGCAGACAAGCATCAACAAGCTTGCCTACGAAGTGGAGCTCATTGTGAGTATGCCCTCTAATGCATTCATTCCTTGCCGCTTCAGCCAATGTTTTTTTCTTTGATTAATGCACTCGCTTTTTCCGCTTGCATGACGCGTATTGTTACAGTAATTTGAGGGAGTGCCGTCCAACCTGCCAGAGACTCGTGCAGGGTGCGGTCGCGCGAAAAGCCAGCGAGTGTGCAAAGCAGCACGATGGGCGTGAAAAAAACATCTGGGGTTAGACTCCGGCAGTAAAGGCTGAACGTTTTTATTCTTGCACTTTACCACTGCCCGTACAGCTCGAATTTCACGTGTTCCGTCGTTAAAAAAGAGCGTTTCGATGATTGCAAGACAGCACGCGAGTGAGATATCAGTCGAGCAAATAGCTGGAAAGTTGCACCGCCGGTAGCAAAAAGTTTTTAAATTTGATAAATATTTTATTTTTAGTGTCGCTCTCATTGTTATTCATATCACCCTCACTCCCGAATGCATAGTTGAGGCGAAAGATTTATCACCTGCCCTAGCGCCCTTAGTCTAAAGTGCACAGTCTGCAATTGCTTAATCACTTCATTGCTTAATCTGTGTAGCACCGTCTTGTCATTGCTTTTTCACATTCCAGCCAGATTACTGGAACAGTTTATCTACCCTTCAAATTACCTGCACAGAAAGTTTCCAAAATATAGAATTTGCAAAAAAAGTTTGTTCAGGCTGTGAGGGCTGGTGAAACAAAGTAGTCGATTCAAGCTTGGTACAGGGCAGCTTTACAAGTGGCATTTTATTTTTTCCCACAGGTGCCTGATTTCTTGCTAGAAGATGCAAAATGTACTTGCAAGGCGGGACAGGGAGGACGCTGTAAACATATTGCAGCTGTGGTGCAATATGTGAACTCAAAAGAGCACAGTTCTCAAACAAATGACCCGAGGAAGTGGGGAAAACCTTCTGTAAAAAGCCTCGGAATTTACCAAAAGGGAGCATGCCTGGAAAGCTTCTATGGGAAGCAAGTGGAAGAGGTGGTTGCACTACCACCAGCAGCCCCCCCCCCCCCCCCCCCCCTGTTCAAGATGCGACAACAGTGGCTGCTCTGCTTGACGGCCTTTGGGGTGAAAATTGCTCACTTCTCACGGCAGTCAGCAACGAGCTCTCCCCTCAGATTTTAGCAGAAGGAGATGAAGTGGCCCAGCACCCTACACCAGTTGTAGAGGGAAACATGCGCACTTCAGCACTTTACCGGTCAGTTGAGACCTGGACAAACACAGACTCTGAAATCGAATTTTATATGTCAAAGGTTGTGGCTACTCCTCATGACATACTTCATACTGAAGCAATAACAAGGGAACCACGCAGAGATCTTGCTCATTGGAGAAGTATGCGAGCCATTCGCATATCTGCAAGTAGCCGGCCGCACACAATACTAAAATCGAGACGGGATCCCATTGCAGTAGCCGAAGGGTTTCTAAAAGACACAAGATTCTGGTCCCCTGCCACAGCATATGGAAGTGCCTTGGAAGCTGAAGCTGTGAGATCATTTGAAGAAGACATGTGCATTCAAGTCCGTACTTGGTGGCTTGTAGTGATGCTTGAACAGCCGTGGCTGTGCTGCACACCTGATGGCATTGTACCTCAAGAACCGGTGTAGGCCCTACTTGAAGTGAAATGTCCTTACACATGTAAGGACAAAAATATTGTCGAGTTCAGCGAACAATCCTGTAACGTACCTTACATAGTATTTAAAGACTGCAGGCTGGAAGTGAAAAAGACGCACCAGTATTACACGCAGATTCAGATTTCCCTGTATGTTCTTGGCATGCAGAAGTGCTTCTTTTATGTTTACTCGAAGAAGCAGCAAATTCTCATTGAAGTTCATGTGGATGAGAATTTTATTGCCACATCTGTCCCACGGTTGCAGGCATTCTACTTAAAGCATTTCCTCCCAGCAATTACTAAATCATCACATCAAACTGAGAAATAAGAACAATAAACTTTATTTCTCAAGGTCAAACCGACATAAGCATGCATTCTGTCTCACTTTCAACACAACTGTTACATGGTATGACTAAAAAATCTCTCTTAATGCTGCATGATTTCGTGAACCAGCAATAGACATTAGAAGATCCAAAATGCATTTACTTTCAGGCATGGCCCTTTGCTTTCAGAATTGGCTTTTGCAGATTCGCAAGCACCCCGCACATGTCTATTATTTTTCCGACATGAGGAACAAGGCCTGAGGAAAGCTTATCAGACAAAATTCTGTATATTTTTATCCGTTGGATGGACCTCTCTACATGAATCCGAGCACTTGCAACAGTGTATGTGGTATTCACCTCTTCTCGGGTAAATGGCTGATTAGGGCGGGCAAAAACTGGCATTTGGAATTTTACACCATGCTCTGCCAGCATGCTTCTTATCTGAGGAAACCCTTTATCAGCCAGCACAAGATCCCCAGGTTTTAAAAGGTGCAAAATGCCACAGTCTGAGGTGATAAATGAATCTGTGGCACGACCACCATAAGGCCTTGAAAGAAAGCTTATGATGCCGCTTGGTGTGATGCCTACTAAAAACTTGACAGTAAAGCACCCTTTATAATTTGAATACATTAGAACGCGTTCATGCACAGTGTTTGGTGCCGCACAAGCAACCTCTGTGCAGTCAATAATGACCTGACAGTCTGCAAAATGCGGCTTAAAGCTTTCTGGCATCATCATCTGATTAGTCGATCGTGAGGGCCAATATATAAGGGGCCTCAACTTTTCGTGCAAAACATTCAGCACGGAAAAGAAATACCTAGAACAGGTGGTCCTGTGAACACCAAATAATACTGCCAGAGGACAGTATGATAGATTTAGTTTTAGCTTCATTAAAAACAGGAGAAGTTTGTTTGAAGCACTAACTATCTCCTCAGATCTGCGTGCTTTAAAAGATTCAATAACTATTCCTCGTAGCTTTTCAAAGACTGGGACTGAAATGCCTCCAATTGATTTGAGTATGTCTGCAGCCTTGTCTTCGCTACAAGCTGCAAGTGTCTCATAGCCTTGAAAATTTGGAGTGTTCGAGTTCGACACCACTACATTCATCGGGTCACATGCAGTGTCTTTCAGCTCTGTTGTTGTGCCCCAGGAAGCATCCTTGGTGCTCTTCTTCATAGGAAGGACGGCCTAATGGAAATTCAATTCATTTGTTAATTTTCACAATTGTTCAAAAACAAGAAAAATAAATTGTGTGCCTCTAGCATGCAGAATCAAGAGACATACGGTAGATATGTCCATGAAATTAGGAAATTGAAACAGAAGGAATACAAACAGAAAAAAAGAATATAAATTCGGGTCAAGAAAATGGTGAGTAAGATATCAAAACCATGGGATATGGCCGCCCTTAATTTTAAATTTCTGTGCATGTGGCAACTTGTTTTTGCCTGAAATTAAATCTCTTCAATCCACACCTTTCGCGCACAGAAATAGAATCATGCAGTGTGCAACAATGATAAACAACCAGTCACTTACTTGCGTCTTGCATGCAGCAAAAGAACAGGCTTGGCATGTCAAGTTCTGTTTTCCATGCACAAGGGTCTGTTTGCAATCCGACCTGTACAATGTATAAAATGTGGAACCCTTGTTATTTTAAAACCTCTGTAATGAGCCATTTAAATGCAAGTCTACCAAATCACAGCAACGCAGTTCCCTATGCCATCGTGTGGCACCCCAGCCATGGTGCAGTGTGACAGCAGCAAAAATAAGAATCAAATGATTTTATGTTTATCACATAAAGTGAATACACATGGAGTCAAGTAATCAGCACAGAAGACTACAGGCCTGCTATACTTGTCGTCACTTTGATCAGTTCTTGGCAAGACTAATTACTTAATGCTTGAACGCCAGCTGTCAATTTCTCATATTTAGCATTCAGTGACGCAGCATCAAAATTGTCATTTGTTTCATGCATAAAGTTTTCTGATGCAGCAAGAAATTACTGCTACAAAGGTGCATCAGTAAAGCAGCCCGGCAGTGAAACCGGTTAAAAAATTAGTCTCTCAGGTGCATGAGTAAGTGACAGCTGTGGTGTAGCAGTAATAATGGCTTTTCTCACTAATGACAAAGGGCAATTCATATACAGACTTTTGCCGTTTCTTGACATTTAAAGATAAACATCCATTTGCAGCTATGAAAGAAATTGTATTTACACTTCTCTTTTCCACCTCCATACTGCAGTCATCCATGGCATCCTCAAGTGGTGGGCTATCCGAAGGAACGCTGTCCTCCTTTTGCTCACGTGCACGCAACCTGCAACCATAACAAAACATAAAGTCCACTCTTATATAGTAATGGCCTTTCCCCAAGGAACAGCAGTTCTGATATATATAGCTATGCACAGTACATGGGACACTCTTCTGTATGCACAAATTGTGCCTTTCTTACCTTGTGCCTCTGCCTGCATGATAAAATAGACCTCTGAGCTGAACACAGACCACAAAGTGCAATTAAGTTCCTATTCCCTCATCACATTGCCAAGAAATTTCTTTGATAGTAACGTAAAGCAGAGGATGAAATGAATGTAAAATAATTTACAATCTTGGCGGGTACTGCCTCCTAGACAGGGATTGTATGTATAGGTTCTTTGAGATCCAGCAGTTATTTTTAACCACCTATGTTCTTTAACACAATTTCGTGGAATGTGCCTGAAAGTCTGAATAATCTTGTCATTAAAATACTTGTCTTAAATTAAGCAACAAGCAATTGTAAGCTACCAGTGCCATCAAATGACAGTGGTGGTTTAGTTAGTCTCATTTTCATACACTTACTCCTGCATACCACGCCTTTGTGGAAATACCAGAAACAAGCACATTTATGACGCTGCAGCTCAACCCGAGTTGTCTCCCATAAGGGAGCAGAAAATATCTATTGTCAAGTTTATTTTTACCTTTGATACCTCTTTGAACTTCCAGGCTTTGGGCATCTGTACACACTTGGGAATATGCTGGGAATGTATGCAGGACTTCTCGGATCATTTGACCTCTCGCCGTGTAGAAAAGGTTTGCTGCAGATCCTGGTGTTTTTCGTAGGCTCCCATGGGCTGCCATCCTCTCTACAAGATCCATTAGATAACAGAAGGGTGCATGAACTAAGCAATTAGTTGAAAGGGCACATGACACAATATTAACAGAGTGAAATCAAATGCAAAGCCAGGCAATAAATATTACTGGTAAATCACATGTTAAATTGAATTTTTTTTTTCAAAGTAGAGATTGTTTATCGAGTTTAACGTCACAAAAAACTCAGGCTGTGAGCGACTCCGCAGTGAAACACTCTGGATAATTTCAACCATTTGGGGTTCTTTAACGTGCACTAACGTCGCATAGAAAACGGGCACCTAAGCATTTCTTTCGCGGCTAGGATCGAACCCAGGTCTTCCGAGTCAGCAGCCGAGCATTTAAACCATAGAGCCACCGCGGCGGCTTTCAGAGGCGAAACAAAACCGCAATAAAGCAGCATGAAAACATATTAATTCATTTCATGCAAAATTAATTCATTTCATGCAAAAAAGAGAAACCCGCCGCGGTGGCTCAGTGGTTAGGGCGCTCGACTACTGATCCGGAGTTCCCGGGTTCGAACCCGACCGCGGCGGCTGCGTTTTTATGGAGGAAAAACGCTAAGGCGCCCGTGTGCTGTGCGATGTCAGTGCACGTTAAAGATCCCCAGGTGGTCGAAATTATGCCGGAGCCCTCCACTACGGGACCTCATTCTTCCTCTCTTCTTTCACTCCCTCCTTTATCCCTTCCCTTACGGCGCGGTTCAGGTGTCCAACGATATATGAGACAGATACTGCGCCATTTCCTTTCCCCCAAAAGCCAATTATTATTAAAAAAGAGAACCACGCATGCTAGAACTACTACAAGGGTTAATAAAAAACGAAGGTCTCACAGAGTTTACAACTTCTTTCATTAAACCACAACGCGTACCATAGCCGGGGTAGAGAGATTACGCATTCACCGCAGAACAAATGTTTCGAAGTTCAGGCGGTTACTGTTACCGCGAAGTCATGCTAAAAGCATTCAACACAAATGTTGTACGCGCTATCTAAAGCTTTTAATGCCCACAGGTGTCACGTTGATGCTTAATTCTTGAAAGGCACCGCGACCTTGTTTTTAACATGGAGCATTTTGTTCAAACCATCTAAGCGCAATGAGCACATCACAGCTTCGTTAGCGATTTTAACTGTTGACGAGGCGAAGTTTAAACGGGGAAGCGTTCGCTAAAGGTCAAGCGCTTCAAGCAAGACAAAAAAGAAAAACGATCGAACGCTGAAGCAAACATAGCGCGGTTTCTCACCTTCTGCGTCGTACAGCCGCGATCCATCGCCGCCGTCGCTCTTGCTCGTGAGGCAGGACCGGAAACACATAGAAGTGCGTTCCTGGCGAGTTTTTGTAGGTATTCGAGCAGCCAACTACGCAGCAGTTGTTTCTCGACATCGCTGAAGGCTGACAGCAGCGTTAATTACAATCAAGAACACCCGCACGACCGCACGCGCGTGGACATGCATAGACGCTGGCGGGAACAGCGCCCGACCGAGCCCGCCTACACTTCGCGGTGTTGGCGACAGGCGGCGCTACCGGCGTTTTGCTCACGGCGTATAGTCCTTGAGGGAAAGCTGGTGGTGGTAGTGGTTTTATTAAAAATAATAGTAAAAAGGAAGGAAAAAATTTTTGCTAGCCCCGGCATCTGCCATCGATACTGAAGCACCTGAGCTGGGGCAGCGGAAATAAAGGACAGCAGGCAGAATGGAGAAATGAAATGAAAGAGGTGAGGGGACAGGAATAGAGGACAGGGGGAGAAGTAATATGTACAAACTATTTACACAATAAGTAATGTGTCCAGGTTGTGCGCGTGATTAGTTCATTTAAGAGGAATTAAATTACACACGCGCACAGCACTGTGTAGGTTACAACTGGAGTGGGGCGTCCAGTTATTAATCGTTCAAGGTAGAACTCGCGGAGCGTTCGGTCACTGCGTGTAACTACCTGACGGAGAACAGACGGGACGTCAAGCCCGTGTGTTCGAGGAATGCACAGAGGCTCACCAAAGTTCGCTCACGAGTGCGCGCACTGCCCTGCGGCCACAATAGCGTCTTGATGGAGTCTGGTAGTATGCCCTGCGCCCTATAGGCCGCGAGCATATCGCGACGAGCATCGCCGAACGCGGAGCAGCGAAGGAGCAGATGTTCTAGTGTTTCCACTGCACCGCATCCGTCACACACATCACTCGTCGCGATTCCGTGACGCACCCGTCGTTCCCCGGGCCACACGCAGCCAATGCGCGCGCGGAGGATTATTGCACGTTGCGACCGTGTAAGTGCGCGACAGCCGGTGACACTGTCGATGCGCTCACCTCCCGCGATGCGTGGGTCGGGGTGCTGCTTTCGGAGATGGTCGTGAATGGCCGCACGCACGTCCTCCAGCGCAAGGGGCAGATCGCTGGCAGGTAGTTGGTGTGCAGCGGTCGCGAGGTCGTCAGCTTCTTCGTTGCCGGCGATGCCGCAGTGACCGGGCACCCACTGTGCACGCACGGCACAACCTCTCTGCGTGAGGCGCTCGATGCGCGAGCGAATTTCCCGCACTAGTGGGGTACCGCGGCCGTTAGATTGCAGGCGGCTGAGGGCGGCGCGGGAGTCGCACAGCAGAGCACTCCTGGGCGGCGGAGGGCCGAGGGTGAGCAGCAGGTCCAGCCCGAGCCGGATCCCCATCAACTCCGCCGTGGTGGAGGAGCCCAGGAAGGTTGCGTGTTGCTGGCTGTGCAGTCGCAGGGCGGGGATGGTGGCCGCCGCAGCAAGGGAGCAGCTGTCGCGGGCCACTGAGCCGTCGGTGTACACGAGGAGATGGTCCTGGAGCTCCTCGTGTATGACGGCTCTGGCCAGCTGCTGCACAGCGCAGAGGGGTGTGCTCCGCTTTCCCGCGATGCCGACGATCTCTCGCTGTACCTCCGAGGCAGCAGGCCAGGGCGCGCAGGAGCCGTAGGGGGGTGGGCCTTGGGTCAATTGCTCATACTCGAGCAGCGCCGCGCCCATTCGTGAGCGCGGGTGCGAGCGCATACGCTGCAGCAGCGAGCCGCCGTCCGGTGCGCGGTGAAGCCGGTCGATGTGATTCAGTGGCCTGCGCGCTGCTTGGAGCTCAAGGGGCCACGCTCTTGCCTCGGCCAACGTTGCGGCGCACTGCGAGTTTTTGGGCAGGCCTAGGCACACGCGCAGGGACTTGCGGTGCTGAAGCTCGAGCTTCTTCCAGCACGGCTTGCGCACCGTGACGAGCGGCAGCGCATAGAGCACCGCCCCCAAAGCTGCGGCATTGTATAGACGCAGCGCGGCTTGCTGGGAGATGCCCTGGCCTCGAGCGGTGAGCTAGTGCACAACGGCGGTGATCCTCTTCATCTGCAGACAGGCCTTGGTCGCCGCGGGGCGGAAGGAAAGGCGCCAGTCGATGTCCAGGCCAAGGTACCGCACCGCTTTACGCCAAGGAATCGGAGTCCCGTCCAGTGACAGTGGCGCAAGGTGCGCGCGCGAGCGCGAAACGCAGGCCATGGCCACCGATTTGTCCGCGCTCAGCGACAGACCAAGGCCGCGCAAGCTGGCATTGATTGCGGTCAGGGCTCCCTGAAGGCACCCCCGCACGCGGAACGCCTCGCCCGGTGGTCCCCGGCACCACAGAGCTATGTCGTCTGCATATATGGACATGTACACATGGTGTCGCCCGCTCGTGGGGAGGGAGGCCGGCACCACCGACATGGCCACATTAAACAGAAATGGTGATAGGACAGAGCCCTGCGGCACGCCCATGTCGACCGGGCGAGGCTTGGAGAGCTTACCCCCTACTCGTACGCGCATGGTGCGCCCGCTCAGGAAGCCATGAACGTATCGCAAAAGGCGCCCGCTCACACCGGCCCCCTCAAGCACCGCGAGAATTGGTGCGCGGTGAACGTTGTCAAAAGCGCCCGAGACGTCCAGTAGCAGCAGCAGCGCAACCTGGCCTGCCGCCCTGGCATGCTCCAGCGCTGTAACAACGTCCGATATAGAATCAGCCGTGCACCGCATCCCACGGAAACCCGTCTGCCGCTCGTCAAACAAATCAGCCTCCGCAGCCCGCTCGTTCAAACGCTGCAACGCCATATGCTCCATGAGCTTACCTGCCGCCGATGTTAATGCCACTGGCCGGTATCCGCTCAGCTCCGTAGGTGGGCGCCCTGCCTTTCGGATGGGACAAACGACCGCGGTTCGCCAATCCTCCGGTAGCTCCCCGCGTTCCCACACCAGGTTGATCTGCTGCAGGAGGATCTGTCGTTGCTAGCCATCCAGGTTTCGCAGCATTTAGTATGTAACCCCGTCCGGTCCGGGCGCCGAGCGGCGGCGGCAGCGCTGCAGCGCATTGTTCAATTCCGCCGCGGTGAACGGCGCATCACATGGACCTTCCGAGGCGACGGGCGAGGGACTGGCGTCGCTTCTGGGGCTCTCAGGAGCAGCTATGTTAGCGGCGTTTGCGGGGCTGGGCGGCGCGAACCGATCGGCAAACCGCTCTGCCAATTCTACAAAGCTGAGCCCGCTGGAGATTGCGAGGGCGGCTAGCGGTTGACGGTTTGCCTGTGGTTCGGTGATGCGCCGCAGGGTGTCAAACAGCCTCCGCGAGCTGACATCTTCCTCCATCCTTTGGCATAGTGAAGCCCACTGCCGGCGGTATAGCTTGTTGGCGTGGCGGCGCGCTGCTGCGTCCAAGCGGTTGTAGACAGTCCAGTCGGCGGCTCTGTCAGTCCGTCGCGCCCGTCGCTCTGCGCGATCTCTCTTCTCGCGCAGATTGAGCAGCTTCATATCAGGTGTGGGCTGCCCTGCCCTTACCTCTGCTCGTTGGGTTGCTGCGAGAGCGCTTCGGACTAGACTTGAAAAAAAATCTGCGCCAGTGGCCGCCGCCTCGTCGACCGCCCGCCTGAACGCACTCCAGTTGGTAATGGAGTAGGCACGTTTGGGGCGCGCCTCCATCGCAGTGGGTTCAATTAGGATGGAGTAATGATCCGAGCCCCAGAGAGATGGTGATCGGCGCCATGTCGCCTCGATGCCTCTGGATGCGAAGGCAACGTCGATGCAGGAGCCGTTTGTTCCGCGTCGTCGAAAGGTGGGCTCGCCGGTGTTCAAGGGGGTGAGTCCCAGCTGCGTTGCTGCGTCGTGCAGGTCGTCTCCCCGCGCGGAGTGGCGCGCACTGCCCCACGCACTATGGTGGGCGTTAAAATCACCACAGATGATTTGGCGCGGGGCACAGCACGAAGACACGCACGAAAACACAGCGCGTTCCACGCGACAGCTGGACGCACATAAACACTGGCCACCGACGTGTCAACACCACCGACGCGCACTGTCACCACCACGCACTCCTGGGCGTCAGATGTCGCCGCCGCCGAGCCGACGAGGGTGTGCTGGACGTCCTGCCGCACGTATATCGCGCACCTTGATTTCCCTGGGCGATGAGATGTGACACAACAGGGCACTGCAGCACAGGTGGGTTCCTCGCACGTGGTGGCTGAGTGGTAGCCAATGTAGCCAGGTAGCCGCATCTGGGGCTCCCCGTCATGGGAACGTACGTACGTCTCCTGCAGCGCGATAACTTCCGGCGAATCCTGTGCGATGCGAACTCGCATTTCGGCGTACCGCGCCGCCAGTGAGCGCACGTTCCACTGCAGGATGGATGGTATGCGGGAGGGAGTCCGGCGGCTAGCCATCATGCTGGCTTATCTGTGCGGGAGCACCCGCTGCTTCTAAGCAAGCCCGGTGTCCATCGGTGCCCTCCGTGAAAAGTGCGCTGAGGGCGCGCAACGCCAGCTTTAGGCGCGCGATCTCCGCTTCCCGTGCGTCAGGGGGCTGGCCGTGAGAAGCGGCCGCAGGCTCGGGACAAGGAAAATACTACATAACCCCGCGCATTGCGCGTCAATAGCCGTTTCCGTTTACGCCGCTCCAGCGTTTCGAATTTCGAGAGGGCTCGAGAGAACAGCCTGTTACGGGACAGAGTAAAATTTAAGGCCGCGTTTCGCAGAAAAGCCGGTGTCGGTGTTGATGTCGGCGTGAGGAGAACATCCATATTGGTCGAAAGGTGGCTGTTGCAACAAGCTCCCATCGATGGCGCCACCAGCACCAGTGGCGCGCTGGATCTTCAGTGATTGGAGCAACCGCGAGCAACGCGCCAAGCGCGCAGGCCGCCAGCCCCCTCCTCTACCTCATATAAACACGGAGCAGACGACGACTCACTTTACAAGCGTCGCCTCTCAGGCCGCCACACAGCGGACCCATCGCCGTATTCCTAGTAACCGCACCTATGTAGCTTACACAGAAATCGAACCACTGACCCTCGTGTTGTACCCGCCGCGATGGCTCAGTGGTTAGCGTGCTCGGCTACTGATCCGGAGTTCCCGGGCTCGAACCCCACCGCGGCGGCAGCCTTTCGATGGAGGCGAAGAAGCTCAAAGGCGCCCGTGTGCTGCGCCATGTCAGTTCACATTAAAGATCCCCAGGTGGTCGAAATTATTCCGGAGCCCTCCACTACGGCAACTCTTTCTTCCTTTCTTCTTTCACTCCCTCCTTTATCCCTTCCCTTACGGCACGGTTCAGGTGTCTGCCGATATGTGAGACAGATACTGCGTTATTTCCTTTCCCCAAAAACCATTTTTCAATTTTCCGGCAGCGGTCGCCATATTCTATGCTCTCGTGACGTCACTAGGGCATACACGGAGCAACGTCGTCTGCTCTCTTTGCTGCAATGTGCGCAGCAATATCTCTTCGCCTTTGTACTTCCGCGGGCGGTCGAAGTAGCAGTCGTCCCCCATATATGAGTGAATGGTGCCGCAAAAGCGTTAATAACTGTAACGCAGTTATTCTTCGGTATAGGTAGGATCCGGTCACACTAGGCCGATGCGACGGCGATCGACGGTCGGTTGGCTGATCGGTATGGAAATGCCATCGCTGACGCACTGGTCTGTCAAGCTAGACCGGCGACGACGGCAGCACGACCAACGACCCGTATCGCAGTAGTGTAGAGTTAACTTGGTGGGAACTGGCAGAGTGTGGTGGGGGACTAGTTGGCATGACATTCTATAAACTTAAGAATTTTAAAACTTATTGGACCTGATGCTAGCCACGGCGACATACGTGATGTGCGTGCACCAGCGAAGATGTGCTTTCATTCGGTGCGTGCGCACAGAACCTATCGGCGAGGCAAGCGACACGGGCAGAAAACGCCGCACGACGGGCCCGCTCGTTGGTCGCCGCCGTCGCCTGGGCATATGCGGCCGAGCGAAAGCTTCACGCTCGGTGAATAGATGGCCCAAAAACTGCGCTAGTACACCTTATTCTCATCGAAAAAAGGAATACGAGTGGCGGCATTTCATATCTTCACGCTTTCTTACTAATCAGCGGGGAACTCTTGCCGGATTCTTGAATTTCGGCTGACGGTGGACCGCCAGCTTCTTTTGTTACGAGGCCTAGCGAGTACGCAGGATTGGTGTGTGCGATTTCGGCGATTGCAGAGAGTGAATTTGAAAGTTTTAGCGCCTGAAAGTTGCTGTCGAGCGTAGTTTTGCCTACAGTGCCCTCAAAGCGACGACTGCCTACATCGCAGAGAGCGAGTACAATAAGGGGGAAATGCCGATATGTGACCCGGTCATCACACATGTGCTGAAGGTAGCCGGCAGCAGCCGTCGGCGTCGACTGTGGACAACAAATCTGGTTGTTTTCATTAATTCAAACAATGTCCGAATGTATTTTTAGCTAAAACGCTTTAAAATCAAATACTGATGACATAAGAGGAAGCAGATACAATTAGCGGGAAGCGCCGATCCTACGCGAAGAGTTTCCCAAGCAGGCGATATAGCATCAGCGGCGCTTATTGCAGTATTATCATAGTGTGTAAATGAGTAAACATACCATTTGTGAGCAATGCTACGTGATATTTAAGATAACGAGAGCCCACCTTGCGTTTTATCCCAAACAAACGAGCAGTGCTGTTTGCGCACAGCTATGTAAACAACCCCAGCGCGGTGCTGAAGTTGTCATCGTCGCAATCCTAGGCCACAACACGCACTCACAGTAAACGCTAAATGATGTACTGTTATTTTCAAGCACTCATTTAGACTGCGGCAACTATTAATCGGTGCTGGAAGTGAAAACTTCCGAGTCGTGTAGGGTTTTGCAAGCGGCTTGGTTCTTGCAAAAGGGTTCTACGAGCCGAAGGGAATGTATGTTCGACTTAAAAATGCATGCATGCAGCGGGGAAGTCGTCTCATTCGGCTCTTTTCTCTACTTCTTTCGTGCCTCAAGGTTACTCTAGCCCCGCCTTGTGATAATCTGAGCTTAATCATCTAGCCGATGAATAGCGGACAAGAAATTGATAGCCAGCTACAAACGCCGCGACTTTCACGGCGCAGTTCAGCGCAGGCTTGCAAGCCACGTGCCGCTTTTCTTATACGGGAGCACTTGACTGCTGAAAAGATACCACACTCATAACACAAAAATAGCATGTTTGTGAGCGTAAATAATAAAGCAGAGGTCCATCGAATTCTGTTTCCTCAACAATCAGAAAATGGTGCCACGAGCAAGTCCGCTTTCCTAAGGATAACTCAGCTGGTGTACTATGCTTAAGGCTTCCGAAAACACTGAAAATGAATTTTATTTCGATAAGCTAAAAAAAAGAAAGATTTTTGAGCGACCGCCGTCTACGGTGTGCATGCAAGTACCTCAACAAAGCTCAGCAGACGACGTGGGGCGGGTATGTCCTTGTGACGTCAGCGATCAGAGGTTGCCAGACCAGAAAGCAGTTCGCAGAAGAAACGGAATAAATTCATTTTAAAAATATTTACCGCACAGAATCAACTGAAACTTGGGGGAATTTTAATTCAACGTGTTTTGAATTAAATGCGATAAGCAGGCTCTGCGTGAAAATAGGCTGCCATGACTCCTTTAAGAGGGGGAACACGGACCGACATTGAATACAACACAGGCGTCCAGTGCATTCGAGGCCCACAGAAACACAGCCGTCTCAACCGGCATTGGTGTAATCTGTGAATTCTGAGGGGAGGAAATGGCGCAATAACTGCCTGATTTCTCGGTAAGCACCTCAGCTGCGCTTCAGCAAAGAGAAGAGGGAATTAAATATGAATAAAGAGCTGCCGTTGGGGAGGCCGCCGCAATATTTTCGATCTCCCAGTAATCTCTAACGTCCGCTGACACGCACAGCACTTGGGCGCTTCTAGCACTCCGCCTCCGTCAAAAATAGGACGCTTAAGCTTAAGAGTGGGACGCGACACCGTTTTGCAGCATTGCCAGGAATCCACGGAACGCCATCGCCCGTACTGCGCTACGCCTTGCCCGTTGGACAATTTGAGGAAAAAAAATGACGCCTGGCTCGCATATCTCGGTGGACGACTGAACCGAAAAAAAACCAAGCGAGCAACCAGCTCAGGTGCTTCAGTATCGATGGCAGATGCCGGGGCTAGCAAAAATCTGTTCCTTCCTTTTTACTATTATTTTTTAAATAAAGCCACTACCACCACCACCAATCAGGGCGTGGAAATGGAAAAAAAGCAACAACTAAACGTTTGAAAAAATTACTCCTGCCAGAATTTTTTTTCTGCTACAGAGTGGACCCTACCAGCGCGAGGCAAATGTTACCTGGAGCCTGCGTTCGGTTCGCGCGTGAGAATTGATGTTAACACCTGTATAAGCCGTGGTGTTAAGTGGAAGCCCACAGTGCCGATGGTACCCCCCCCCCCCCCCGCACCTGTTACCAGGAGCGGTCATGCCCGGGGGAAATCGAGGAATGTACGTCGAGGCATGACGCCCGCGCTTACGGTGAGCTACGGCACTAATCCTTTCGGCTCTGGCGCCCAGTCAACCTTGTCCCGCGGAAGACATTCCTTTGCTGTCAATGGAGACGGCAATTCCGATGCGTGGCAATCGGTGGAATGCGTGTGCAGCGAGATGCGTACGCGGAGTCACGCGCCCTGCACGTTCCAGGAGGAGCGGGGTCCACTGGGCTCGGACCGGCGAGCCCTGGGCTCCGCCCACTAGTACATACGATGCAATTGCTTTGCTATTGGTTCAAATTGGGCGAGAGCTGGCTTACTAAAGCTCCGCCCAATTATCGAAGGGGTTAAAACCCGCTGCAAACAATGACTTAGGAGGAGCGCGCCGAGTCTCAAGCTCGGCCGTTTTTAACAGCCTTTTTAATCAGCCTTTTTTAAACGGCCCTTTTTAAACTGCCTTTTGCTCATATGCCTTTTTTATCAATCCCGTCTTTAATAAATAAGTTTTGTCTCAAGTGGTTGGAATTGCTGCCCCAACCGGCAACGTGCCGCCGGACGAGCGGAAGAAGACCCGAAGTGCTCTTGGTACCGCTAACCGCCGTATATTCGATCACCGGTCAGCGTGCCATAATCATTCACCGCTCGCGAGGAGCAACCGACTAGCCCAAATCGGCCATTGCATCGGGAGTAGGGCAAGAAAGTTAACTCGTGGTCTAGCGAAATGGATAAATATAGGGTGTACGCAAAGTGAACCAAGCAAATGCCGCAGTTATGAAAAACCTGCAAAGCCATAGCACACCACTATTTTCTTCGCTTTTCAGATTGTGTACGTAACAGCTAAATTTACAAACTAAGGTAACCTGTTCAATAGCAGTTTCTTGTGCCGATGCGGTATTATATTTATTTCAAATAAATTGGGCATTTACGGAGTAGTTACGCTGAGACTGGAGCCACTATGCGTGTTCAAAAGCAAGGGATGAAGGAGCGGTTGCCGCTGTAAGGTGAATTTTATAGCGATACAGTTGAAGTCGCTTAAGGCACATATTTTTGTAGTATTTTTGTAGTTCGTTACGTATACATGTCGTCGTCAATGATTAAGAAAAGAAATCCTCTTACGAGCTCGTTCTGTATATGGCTGGGTTGAAAGAGAAAACTCCATTAGTGTTGTCAACAGTGCTATACTGGAATCTTCCTGTTCCACAAAATCACATACACATCTCAGGGTGCGGTTCAGGTGTCCACGTAGAAGTGGCATAGTTACTATACTCTGTTTCATACTTAGCAGGCAACGTCCACGCCCACGCGGGTTTACCCCATACAACGGTAGTCAATAGAAGCAAATTGTGTTGCGACAGACCTCAACTTCCGTGACTGGCATCTCCTGGACTTCGTTTTACCTCTTGACACATTTTGTAGCGGGAGCTACACTAGGCTACCATTCGAGCATTTTGCGGTACAAGCGAGAGGCCAGTTGTGCGCATGCGCCGTTACCATGGCAACCAGGGAGGAGGAGTGGGTGCAGCGCGCGCTTCGTCGCTGCCGTTGCCGCTCTTTTTTCTGGAGTTTCTCCTTTATCCCATCCCTTATGGCGCGGTTCATGTGTCCGCCGATATGTGAGACAGATACTGGGCCATTTCCCTTCCCAAAAAACCAATTTAACCTTACGGCCGTAGTCGGCGGTGTCGGTCTCCACAGCAGGCGCCGCATGGATCACACCTACCGTTCCGCTGGACGCATCAAAGGGGTAGTAAGTGGTTTTTATTAAAATAATAATAAAAAGGAAGGAAAAGATTTTTGCTAGCCCCGGCATCTTCCATCGATACGGAAGCACCTGAGCTGGGGCAGCGGAAATAAAGGATAGAAGGTAGAATGGAGAAATGAAATGAAAGAGGTGAGGGGACAGGAAGAGAGGATTGGGGAAAGGAAGAATGGGTGTCGTAGAGCACACCGCAGTCGTGGTCTCGTGGTAGTACCCGCCTCGGCTTCGGGAGGTGATGGGTTCGACTCTCACTGCCGCCGGTTACCCACCGGTCATGCTGTAATAGGTACATGCCATTCCCCCGGCCTGGTGCTCGGCTTTCTAGGGTGCATGGGTGCCTTCAAGTCCGAACACTGTGTGAGCGTTGACACGGCAAGCCATCATAGTGCACCGTCGTTTTAATAATAATAATTATAATAATTGGCTTTTGGGGACAGTATCTGTCTCACATATCGGCGGACACCTGGACCGCGCCGTAAAGGGGCTCCGAAACACATTTTAAGTGCATTGTTTTACCTGTTGGTTGCATAGAATGAGTTATAGTGATGCTATTAGCATCGGTCGTACCGCGTATACTGCCTGTCTTTAATATTTTAATTAGCTCGCAAAAACGAATTCGTGGCGCTGACGGTGTCACCATACAGTGGTGGGTTTTAGCAGCTGATCAGACATCACGGAGGGCGAGCTTTATGATTGAACAAAGAGTAAATATACTGCAGATTGTGTTAATAACTAGAGATAGGTTTTATCAAGGTTTTGCGTTTTATATTACGTCAACAAAACCAACTTGTTTTGCTTTAGATAAAAGCGCTTTAAAGCAGTGAAACAAAAATACACCACCAGAGGTTCGGGCTGTTTTTTTTTTTTGCATCGAAGGACTTTGCGCCTCTCTGTGCACATCATACTGCCTGGCATAGAGCACTTATGGCTACCCTCTGTATATCTTTATAGGCTGTACTTAGCCTGCTCTGGGCTGCTGCGTCAGCTATGTGTGCCTCGTGGTTATTCGTAGCCTTGTGCTGCTTGTGCTTTCTTGGCAAGATCGCTTCTCTTCAGTTGGTGAAACTGTTTGTGTTTCGCGCTGCTATGTGCAAGAAACGCTGCGCATTCCCAGGCTGCTCAGGCATCGCAGGCGCTCGTGGAGTGTCCTTCCACAAATTTCCTGCTCAGAATATGCGGAAAAGAATGTGGATGCAAGCTCTGGGGGTTCCGGAGCAATCCAATCGGCCGGTGTGCTCGGCGCATTTCGCCCGAGACGCCTTCGAAGGGTCATCACAAGCTCTTGCATCCGCTGGCTACAGGCATCGACGGCTACGAAGCGACGCCGTGCCGACGGTGGCAGGCGCCCAAGGAAAAACATCGGTAGAAGTGCGTACCGTTACTTGATTACCTACGCATTGGCCGAGCAATGAAAGTTTGTTGCGATGCCCACGTTATAGTTTCAAGAGCCTATCTAAATTAATACATCAATGAGGTTATGATGCTTTTACCGCTGTTCTTTCTCAAGGAGCCAGCGTCACGAGTAATGGCCCAGCAGCCGCTCGCTGTGCTATCGCCTGTCGGCCGACGGGGATCAGCCTGTTGCGCTTATGTGCGCACATCGACGGCTCGAGCGGGGCTAAATGAATGAATGAATGAATGAATGAATGAATAAATGAATGAATGAATGAATGAATGAATGAAAAGAAGGCGGGAGGTCGGTGAGAGTTCGCACCAGCGAAGTTTTCTTCAGTGGGAGAGTAGCCTGCTCCACGCCCTGTCACATTATCTGTTAGCAAAAAAATAATAACGGAGGGAAGTAGAACACGTAAACGGTACATCACTGCGGCGCGCGCGTTCCCGTTTTTCTCGCCGCACCGTCTGTTGACAAGACAAAGCAAACGCGGTTTCAAGCTCTCCCTTTTTCTTTCCTATGACTTATCCGCGCACCCGAAACGGGCAAAAATAAAACAAAAAAAGACGAAAGAAATTTCATCAGTGCGCGAAGCATTATCACGAAGGTGAACCTTTTCATTTCTTGTTGTGGCTGCAAAGTATGAACACATTCATAAGAGCGTAAACCTGTCAGTAGTCCACTAGGGACCCTAAGTTCACTAAACCGATATAGAGCGATAAAAAAGTAATTCGTTTCTCATAGGAGTCTTCTTCATAAGTTCACAGTGGTTTTTTGCAACACGTAGTGTGGCAGGGTGTGACCTCTGCATGTTGGCAGAGGCTGCCACTGATCTCAAGCTGTGCTTTGCTGATAACAGGTTATGAAAGCTGCCGGCGAAATGATATACAGGTAATATATGATCGGTTTGGGTTGGTTTATGGGGGTTTAACGTCCCAAAGCGGTTCAGGCTATGAGGGACGCCGTAGTGAAGGGCTCCGGAAATTTCGACCACCTGGGGTTCTTTAACGTGCACTGACATCGCACAGTACACGGGCCTCTTGAATTTCGCCTTCATCGAAATTCGACCGCCGCGGCCGGGATCGCACCCGCATCTTTCGGGCCAGCAGCCGAGCGCCGTAACCACTCAGCCACCGCGGCGGCCCACAGGCAATATATGAGTTGAAGGAGTTCATCACTGCATATTTCATGGGCACCTAACCGAACCTGAAAAGGCTGATTCTACTGATGTTTCTGCCCCAGAGATACCATCTACTTCAAGCTTAAACGTGAGGTTTTTAACTTTATGTGTGCGGTCTGGTATGAAAAAGCAATTGTGCTAAAAAATTTACTTCTTACCTAGATGCCTACAGACCAGACTTCATTTTTCCTTGGAATTGGCGCAAATGTGGAAATTGGTGTTCCTTCACCAGTTCAACTTGGCTTATCAGGCCCTACTTTGAACATTGGAGAGAAAGTATGTGAAAACATTTGCTGAGTGACCAGGTTGTATGTTGATGCACGAGTGTTTTATTTTCACCCGAACATTTCTTTGCAGCTATCAACAAGTCCCAGAATAGACCACGATTACTGCAGTCTGGTCACTGCTTCCACACAGACGCATATATCACTGCTAGGGATGAAAAGAAGTCTATAGTTAACGTTTTAGTTGCAAGAATGACTTCATCGCCATTTATAGGAGTTTAATTCTGGTTGAGAAGTCAGATATTTAGCAATAGAGCGACGCAATGTGTCTGCGTAGCTTATTTGGTCTTTGTTTCTTTTATCAGGGCCTTGACAAGTTGCTTGGATTTGCATTACTGAATTAAGTGCCATCATGCCTAGTGTTATTGCAAATGCCTCACTTTACTCTCAGGTGTACAGGCCAGCTTCCAGATCAAAGCCATGAAAGATGAATGTACGCAGACAGAGTCTGTGTTGCTCCCTGAAGCAGGCACCACAAAATGCCAAGCAGATGGCACATCTGAGGATTCTTTGAACACATCATTGGAGTTTGTTGCAGAAGGTTCCATCATAAGGTGCTCAACACCACTGAATCATCAACATGCATTGTCACTCTCAGCAGTGGAGCCATCCCCTGTGAAGTTCCCTGCTGATGACACCTATGAGCCGTCACGTGATGAGTCATTTTTGTGAGGGTTTTTTAATTTCATTTTAGCCTGAACCCTTCACTCCTGCAGTGATTATCTCTGAAGAGTATTCTTAGTTTCTGTTGTAATAGTAATTGTGACTGTTCTTGTGGATTTATTACACCAGACATTATTTATATTTTTACAGAGGTTCTGAGACTCCAAGTGCATCAGCACACTCTCAGAGAAAATTCATCATCTTTGAGCAAAACTTGTTGGAATTGTTCAAAGTGTACAGACAGTGCCAGGCACCTTGAAAAGTATCCACAAAAGTCACAGGCTCTGCACTTCAAGTCACAGCAGTATGTTTTTAGCAGCATAGATTGACATGGATGAGCCAGCCTATGTTTAACAACAAAAAGGCAGCTGGAGACGCACTGCTGTCTGCTGCCATCTATTTTTCTGGAGCCAGCCCAGAAAAGGTGCTGCGGCTACTTCAACAAGCGGGCATCTGTGTGCCGTCAAGCCGCTTGTATTATATGTATCAAGCATTCATCTTGCAGCCAGCTATCAGACAGGTATGTAACAAGTGCCGCCGCATCTGAAAGTTGCTGTTTAATGCCTGGTACTTCTGTTCCTGACGCATTTTTCTTGACTTATATTTTTCCTGTCAGCAGAATTCAGTGCAGAACATGTTGCATTGATGTAGCAGAATTAAATCAAACCAAATCAAAACTAATTTGACTTCATTTAGTAAACAAGCTATTGCTGTTCTGGAAGCAGTAGACTGTGAAAAAGGTTGGAAGTGACAACAATGCATTCCATAGTTCGACATGGTATCCAAGAGGCCGCATGTGAAGCATTTATTTCTGCATTTCTCTCAAGCTCATGCTACACGCTTTCATTTACCTGATGTGGGAAGACGAACAGCAAAATGTACTTGAAGCACTAGATGGTCCGTTTCACTTGGCTGGTGATGGGCGATGTGACTCTCCAGGTTTCTCGGCCAAGTACTTGACCTACAGCTTCATGGACACAGCTTCCAGCAAAGTCAGTCATTTTGTCGAGGTGCAGCTGGGAGAGGTGGGTGTCATGTTTCTGTCTGACCTTTTTGAATGTGCCAGCCAGCTGCCACTTTTATACTGGTTGTATAATTCTGGGATGCATCACATTACATTTTCAAAGTAGGGAAGTATTAACAAGCAATGCCATGGAGAAATAAGGGCTTGTGAAAGGCATGCAAGAGCTAAGATCCCAGGGTGTGGCTGTTGCATCACTAACAACTGACCGTCACCCGGGTGTCAAGAAGCACATGCAAGTGCATGAGCCATGTGTTAACCACAAGTTTGATACGTGGCATGTCGCAAAGACTAAGTGATCAATGTTATGCATTGACAGCATTTTGTGCCTATGAGAATTGCATTTTGAGAATGAGAATGAAGTTTCGTGTGAAAAATCGTTAATATCTAAACATTTCAAAATGTAATCATTTTTTTCTGCCAACATTAACAAGGACCACAAGCATGCCAGCTGTCTCTCTGCTTATCTTGTATTGTATGACGCTATTAGCATCACTATAACTCATTCTATGCAACCAAGAGGCAAAACAGTGCACTGATTATGTGTTTCGGAGCCACTTTAAAGGCTATTGAGTGGAGAACCTTCGAGATTCTCAATAGCTATTGAACATGAAGGAGTTTTGAGGAGTATTGAACCTGAAGGAATATTGAACCTGAAGGAGCAAACTCAAGTTCGAAAGATTGCACCATCACACACCACCTTTTTGTGCTACCATCATTGCTGCCGTTGAACCAACAAGTTTAGACTGAAAGGTTGAAAACAAAATGCTTAGTTGGTACAGTTACATATCACCTTTGAAATGAAGTCTATTGTCTCGAACAAGCTGTAGTAGCATTCATGCACCTTTGAGGACACTGGTGTTCGTTGTTTTTTTACTGCTGGCAGCAATGATACTATGCTGCTGCGCTTTGTCATCTGACATGTCTTTTTGTTCTGCCACCGAAGTTGTATATTTTGAAGTTCACTAAGATAGCGCTTTAATTTTATTCCCAAGCGTTGTGCTGTGAGCCCTGTGTCCAGAGTGCACGCAACCACTGCTTGAAGGCCCTCAAAATCCCAGTAGAGTTCCATGCCGTTCCGTTGAGTTGATAAGTTATTCAAGCGATGACCATCGGAGCCGCCCGTGTCGCAACGCTCAGTTGGCCTTTGAGTGCTTAGACAGTAGGTTTGAGAGCCCACAAAATGACCGTGTGATTGGTAGAAAGCAGTTAAATACTATGTACAAAATGTATCATCATATTGCAATTTATATAGGAATAAACTGCACTGTGATGACACATTTTCACTCCAATAAATGTATTGGCACTTGCCACCTATTTGCTGTTCTACAGGCAGTCATACTATAGGTGAACACAAGTTTTTTCAACAGTAGATACTTGTTTGTGTTGGTGCAGTTGCAACTTGAGATATGTAGCATGGACAAGGACAGAAAGAATGCTTTGTCTGTGTGCTTTCTTTCTGTCCTTGTCCCTTCACACTGCATATTTCATGTTGTGCATGCTTTGTAAGTAAGCGATACATTTGTGAAGCACATATTTGCGTGTGAAAAAAATAATAAACTGTGCCGTAACCAGCATCTCAATTGCAGCGGTAAAGAAAAGGCTGGTTGCAGCGAGCAAGAATACTGGCTGCGGTGACCTTCGTCACTGGGTCCAACCAGTGGTCAACCACCTATATTGGTGCGTCTCTGTGAGCGCAGGGGATGGAAAACTGCTGGTGGCCATATGGAAAAGTAAGCTTACAAAGTCATTCCTTCACCATAAGGCAATTTTAAGATCCTGGAAGTTTTCATTTGAGAACCACAGTCAGTAATATTTCTGCACTTGTTGACTAAAGAGATTAGCAGTCAAACCCTCATGAGCCATGCTGGTTTGGCATGCTAATTACATGTGCAAACCGAAAAAAATAATGATCCTGAAGTTTAAAAGGGAGTGTTCTGCCATAGTCAAATTGTCTTCTATGATTAAGCTTGACTTGTCCCCCTACCTATATCTGATTTTTATTTGTAGAGGTGTGCACAACTCAGGTTTGTCGAAATTGGGTAGCATGTGCTGCAGGGGATACCTCCCTTCACACCTATGCCACTTGCGACCTTATTCCAAGGTGACTTGTGAAAGCTAGCTGTTTTCTAGAATATACTTTTGATGACAACTGCCATTTGACCTAGTGCATTGGTCTCATTATGAAGTAAAAATGTTGCTAGCACTGAACTGCATCACTGTGTTCGTGAATCTGTTTTTTCTAGGCATGCTCAACCATGTTGCCAACGTACATACTGGGCATGGTGACCCATACCCGAGGTGCCTACATGACAGCATACCGAATGGAAAATGGCTCTCACCAGGTACAGTCATGTTTGGTGCCTGCAGTTGCATCCACTCAAAACTGAAAATTTTCAGGCACACCAGCTTATGCTCGACTTGTTGCCATTACATCCAAAAGGCTGCTTCTGAAAGACATTGAGAAGCTTTCGGCATCTGGACAGACATACAACCTAGAGTCTTTCCACAGCATATTGAACAAGTTTGCCCCAAAGTCTGTGTCATTTTCAACTGACATTATGCGTGCAAGATACATCCTTCACAAGTGGCTGATTTGCTTATTTATATTGAAGAATAAGCCTAACTGTGATTTTGTACGTTTCCCCTTATGTATTTTGTTATACGATTAGGACTCAGCTAGTCATCCTCCATCACAATGAAAACACTTGCCGTGCTCAAGCAGTCACCAAGGATGGCGAACGAAAATGGAAAAGGAAGCAACTGAGGGCCGGAAAATGAGAAGTTGTGTGCCCAGTCAAGACTGCAACAACTTATGGTGTGTAAATCAAGTTTACATAAACATTACCTAACACTGTTTTCTTTTCCAGGGTATGTTCCAGCACTCATGCAAGAGGTTGTCGACCGTTGCATCTGCTGCCCTTCTTTCAGACAGGCACGGAATGAGAGCAGCAGGAGAAGCAGCCACGACCCTTCAATGAGTGAACTTTGCATGCCATGGCACACAAAGCACGAGCTCATTGCTGCACGCCAGTCACGCTTCGCAATGGGCGCAGCTATTTCTGGACTGGATCCTGCTCCCTCGACGAGCAGGGCGTGCTCAAGTGAGAAGTGACCTATGTTGTCATGGCAGCACTGTTTTAAATCCACGTTTACAGCATTGGTCCTTGCAACTTCAGCACTGCTGCTTTTCCTGGGCAGCGTTGGCTATCCCTCTGACCCAAATGTAGGCCCTGCATGTAAAATGCTGGTATGGCTGCACCAAATTCTGCACTCATCGCCTACTGAGGATTGCAGCACTTTAGTGCGAAAGCACTCATACGTTCACAAACACCAAGAATCTTGTCCAGTTGTGGTTTGTGCCAAGGCCATGGCTATGCCATGTTGAGCTAAAGAAATATTGCCACGACTGAGATTCGAACCAGCGGCAGCGCGAACAGATCAGCCTCGCTTGCCACTGCACAAGGGCACTATGCTATCACCGCAGCCGATCACACCTGGTGTTAAACTGCAACGCAGTCTCACGCTGTGCATTGCACATCGTTGTCTTCATCAACTAATACTACTGTGGGACTATTATCGTCGCCAGATGTGCCGACGACCCAGCAAAGCAAAACCATGAGGCAGCCAAGCTAAATCAAGACTTCTACATGTCTACTGAGTGTAACTACGTTAAAACCCTACAGATTTTTTTGTGAGCCATCGATCTCCCGACTCCTCGCCAGTTCTGGACTTGGCCGCATTTATTGTCAGGCAACTAGCAACGTCAGCTGATCAGCCACCTGAAACGTTCAGTTTTCCTGCTGACACCTTGGTCCATGTCGCCACTTTTATACACCCACACTAATGACCAATGTTTGCAGAGGTGCTTTGGAGCATGTTGATTGTGACAAGCCTCTGTGCTTCGGTGTCAAGCTCTACCCACTGGTGTTTTTCAATTCGAGCCTTGTGAACTACTCGTCCCTTGAAAGCTTTGCTCAGAGGTCCTTGACTCTTGGACAGGAGGTTTGTTGCGAGGGAGGACGAGGATAAAGACTGTTCGATCTGCTGTCACCTCAGCTGTCATATTTTAACTTGTGGTATTTGCAGTGTTGGTGGAAGACGACGACGTCTTCAAGGCAGTACTTGTCCCTACAATAAGGGTGCGGTGCTTCAGCGCCAGCATTTCTAAGTGGACGGCAGCAATCGAAGGAGGCCAGTGCAGAGGAGGTGGCCATAGCTTCACTTTGCACGCAGCTTCCAGACCATGGAATGACCACCATACCAGTGCACCGTCATCAATTACGATGACTCAACGATCGTGGATTGTGATGAGGTAGTTGCTGATATAGCCGATGTGGACACCGAGTGTTTCAAAGTGAATGGTCATCAGAAGCAACAAATGGTGAGGATTCCGGCAATGCTCTTCCCGGCTCTTTGGTATTGCTGGGATCAGCACTGCTTTGCAGCTGATTCTCAACACAAGCGGTTCTTCTGTTCTTCATAGGCTGACGCTCAAATCGGGGCGACAGTTCTGCACTCCAGTTATGATGTAGACGAGCGGTTTGTAGTCAGTCTCATTTACAAAGCTTCCACCAACCAGGTACACTCTGAAATGTGCTACTGTTGATTCTATTGTCAGCACTTCTATTTGAGGATAGCGCCTCTCTGTAGGAGTCAGGGCTTGACTATAGTACACGATAATGTATAGATTTTGTTCTTTTCTTTCTTGTGTCAACACTACACCTATCCCTGCTGGTCCTGCATCTGTGATGAGGCAGTTTTTCCTGTCGTCGTAGTAGTTACGCAAGTGGTGGACAGCCAGTTATTTGTTAATGTTATAGTATTGTTCTTTGCTGGTTCATTGAATGTGTTCTTTTCTTAAGTAAGCGCACGGAGCTGTTCGTTAGTCTGCGCCAAGTGTGGGATGAATAAACTGCAGTAGTTAAATAATCCCCAGCAAGCTTCAAACTTCTGAGGGAGTCTCTGGATGAGTCATGTGATTAATTGCCTCCACGTTGTCATGATTTGCTGTGATACCCAGTTTGGACAATATGTGTCCTAAGAACTTTAATCTTGTCCCAATCACTCACTCTTTGATGTTCAGGGTAAGTCCGGCCTCTTGCAGTGTTCGTAGCACAAGGTGATGTCGGTGATCGTGCTCTTTGAGAGGGCGTCCTGACACTAAAATGTGATCACTTACGTTGGTGGACCCCTCTTCGTCAGGAAGAACTTGTCGATTGCGACATGGAAGATTTCCGCTGCTGCGTTTACTCAAGAGAGGAGTTTCTCAGTGCGCAGTGCATGTCGAATGTGACTATCTGTTGTGATCAAGGTCTAGCCGGTGATAACACTCATTCAGGTCCAGCTTCAAGAAAACTTGGCTCCATTGAGGATACAAACGACGTCTTCCACCATCGGCATGACGTGTCTTTCTCTATTGATGGCAACGTTTGCCTCCCACATGTACATGCATGTCCTAACTGCCTCATCATACATTATGTACTTGTACGGCAGGCTTTTCAAAGTTGTGACTGATCATCACGTGCTGCGCTGGCTCGCCAACTTGAAGGACCCATCTTGCCGCCTCGCTCGATAGAGCTTGACGTTACCGTTGTTTACAAGTCTGGATGCAAGCACTCTGACACCGAATGCTTACAGACGCACCACTAAAAGATGACGACGACGCCTTCCTAGGACATACTAGCAGCAGCACTTTTGCACAGCAGCAGTGCTCGGGCTCCAAGCTCCAGTGCCTCCTTGAGTACTTGGCAGGCAAGGTTTCTTCACCCCAACCTCATCGGAAGTGAAGACTGTCGTCTTTCTGCATACAGAACAATGTCCTTACAAAGAATTGCACTCTGAACAAAGCAGCTTGCCTCCTTATTGTACCTGGAAGTCCTTGTGAAGAAATTCTACATGCTTTACATGATGAGCTGACAGCTGGACATCTCGGGTTTTCTCACACCATCCACAGGATTCAAGGCAAGTATTCGCAAGTTCCGTAGATGGTGGCGCCGCGCAACGATGAGGCCGAGAAACGCCACAGAGATGATGGCGCGAGCAGGCGCAGGCGTGTGTGCGGGAGCTAGGATTTCGCAGTTTTTTACTTTGTTCGAGCTGCGCGTCAGCGGCGTCTTAAGGCTGTTTGCGATGGAAAAAAGAAGAAAGTACAAGAGCAACAGGATGTTCTGTGTGCCGCAGTGCACAAACCGGGCAGTGTGCGGACAAACAAGTCTGCATTCTTTTCCCGCTGACGCCCGTCTTAAAAAGCTGTGGGTGATTAGGCTGCGCATCGGGAAACGTGTGACACCGCCGATGAAGGTGTGCAGTGCCCACTTTGTGGAGAACGACTTCTTTTGGAGCCGTATTGGTAAGCGATGTGCTATTCATTTCACTATTATGCTAGCACAAATCGACTGCCTAGCGCAAATATTTCTGCAGTGTGTGTGCGCAAGGAATGAGCGGGCGACAAATGCAGATCTCAGGATGTAAAAGGGAGCTGCAACAAAATGCGTCGCTAAGCTGGGAAGTTGGCGTCAAGCTGTACATTTGTGTAAATGCACAATCGTGAGATCTTTTCTGCCCACTAACAGCTGCTCATTTGTATGATGGTACCCGCCGCGATGGCTCAGTGGCTTTGGCGTTCGGCTCGTGATCGCAATGTCGCGGGCGAAATGCAAAAAAAAACGCCCATGTTTTATGTTATGTGAGCTCCCGTTAAATAACCCTACATAGTCTACATTAATTCAGAGCCCTCCACTACGGCAACCTCTCATTAGCTGAGCCGCTTCGCGACCTCAAAACCCACAATCCACAATGTGAGGTCACTTATGCTCATTGGTACCGTCGCGGGAATACACAAGCAGACGTGGGCACAAGTTTCTTGTTAATTTCTGCTTAAAGCGAATATCACTGTCTGAGTCACCCACTAAGGTGAAATAACAGCCTGTGAGGGTAGTGCAGGGTAGCTATGATACAGTTCAGCGTAGTGTGCGATGCCGCAGTCTACCACTGTCTTTTGCTGCAGTTCCATGCACGGAGTACCCTCAATGGAAGCAATATATGGTTGTACTTAAACAGCTGTGTAAGGCATCTTTTGTCAGTAATTCCTGCAGCAGTCCTAGTGAAGTGCTGCATCAGTTTGCAAAAGTTAGTAGCTTGTGCAGAGTGAAGCAACTAATGATAGCATTTCTGTCTTAACAGTGCCGCACTTTCAAACCATTGTCAGAGATAGAAGCGTAGCTGCATTGAGCTAGGAGGTAATTCATAATTTATTCTACAGATCCAAACATATGGACACCAGTTCGCAAGAGGCTCAAGAAAACTGCTATAGGAGGTATTCACATGACGTCATCCACAAGGGGCGCTAGTGGCCGGCGCGGCATTCGCCATGTTGATGGTCGCGCCAGCGGCAGCCGCAGCATTTACTTCGCTTCTGATGCGTGTAATGTGAGTGTATTTAGCGTCTCGCCGCAGATCATTTCTGTCCGACCCGTAACACCGTGTGACTGAGTGGATACGCCGTGAACTGCGCGAAACAGAAAGAGCGGGCACGCTGAAAATCTTACATTTTGTGAAAACGTCGACCCGTAGGAATGTGCAGGTGCCGGCGTGGTGTGCGACGTACTACAAGACGGCTGCCGTGCGTTGGATTCACCGATATTTAGGTCCGCCTTGTGCACGTCGTAAGTTTGCCGGCAGGCCGAGGAATTAAAGCATGCAAATCTATGAGAGGGTGCAATTGCTTGACAAGCGGTCGACCCCACATCCGTGCTGAGGGTGCCGACGGCCGAAGTGCCGTTTTTCACCTAGGTGAGTAGTTAAACGTGTCTGTTCGTTTAGCTAGCTTAACTTGTCATCTCTGTCTGCTGAAAGTCACGTGTTACTACTGAATGTAGCGGAATTGCTGCACATCGCGCTGCTGCGAACCGGCCTACAGATTCCAGGTCTTGTGCACTGGAAGCAACGCTACGTTTCTGCAATCAAACCTGCAAAACATTCTTGCTGTCTGCCATTCGTGCTGCGAGTGTATGACAGTATTTGCTCGACCATTTTGTCGCGTAAACAAAGCAGCTATGACACAATATGTCTTTTTGCTGAAACAATGAGGCTTCGGCAGTTCGCGGACTACAGCCGCTGGAAATACGAGTTTCTGCAGCGTCCGTTTAGGAATATGGGCAATTAATCATGTGCTGTGTTATCCACTATGTGTCCTGCATGAGTAGCTGGCAATTAGGAATTAGGCAATTAGCGGCAAGGCACAACGGATCCCCGTGTGCTTGCCGCGGAAGGTGACGGGAGCGTGCGGCTCCAACCGCTCACGACGCTGGCCGGATTCCGAAGAGCCTCTCTGCGGTTACGCAGAATTCCGCGTAACCTACGAGGTGGCGCTCCCGTCGCCGTTCCCTTTCCCTTATGAGGGAGACTTCCTTCCTCGCTCAGCCGGGGGCTGTCCGTCCCGACGGCCGACGATGAAGATGGGCCTCATCTAATGGAGGGGGAAACAGGTTCTCCACATCCCTCCCTCCTTAAATGTCGGCCTACGGTTGAACCCGTTCATGGATGCCATCGACGAAGAGGCCACGAGCGTTGCGGTGATGACTGCAAGACAGCTCGTACAGGCGCGGTGCCGGGGTCATCCGATGAGCATCAAGGTCACTGGGCACCCGTCCTTGTCCCGCGGCAGGCATCCAAAATTAGCGTGTCGGGAGGGTGTTGTTCGCGCCGACGCGCCTTTGTTGGAAGGTAGGGGGCCGGCCCCCCCGCCTCTCGTAGCCGCTGCAAACTGCTCGCCGGAGACTCCGGAGCTCGATGACTCACGGCCGCAAGGCAGCAGGCAGAGACCCATACAATGGACAGCAGGCCGGGGCAGCTTCTCTTGAACTCTGCATATCGCTCCTAGGATCTCCAAAAGTTTGCATCAAAAACAATGGAGACCGCGCAAACTCACCATTTGGTAAAATGCGGAGCAATGCAAGTGCCAAACAATCCTATCCGGCACTGCCCAAACGCTCGGTTCATTTGAACGTAGCTGGCTCTCTTCGGACGAAGCACATTCGCGGTTCGCTTTCCGGCATAGTGATGTTAAGCTCACTTGAGCTGCGTTAGCGTCTCTGGTTCCGCGAAATTATAAATTCGCTTCGCAGCCCAAAAAATAAGTTCGTTCGAACAAAGTCAGCTTTCTGTAGTTGAGCGAGACCTCTCGGCTCTAGCGAGGTTAAATATACAACAAGCAAGCCCGTTTGCGCGTGCTTGTGCCACGGCACGACTGTGTCCTCCCAAAAGCGACAGGCAGCTCCCGAAGAGCCTTAGGCCTACTCGCTCTTACACTTCCGGGTGCCAACAAAGGGCCAAGGACAATAGCTAGAACACAACGCCACGAGGAGAAACGTTTCTGTCAAGGTGACCCTAACGCGAACGGCGCCTACCGCTTCTCGCGGTGTCGCAGCGCCCCGGTGCTTTTCCTGTAATCACGACTGCAATCCAAAACAGCTGACTACGGCACCCGGCTCCCAGAGCCAAAGAGACAGAACAGAGAACATTTACAACTATGTACAAGAAAAATCGGGCCACCCTTTAGGCTTCCGCATTCACTCGCTTCTGGCTTGCTGTTCTCCGTGGACGTCTCGGTCTCGCTCTCCATGAGCGGACCTCGTAGGTTCACCTTCCACAGGTGTACCGATGAAGTGCTCATCAAAAGCGTAGCATGCACGGCAATTCTCCCATGCTGCTATTACGCTCATCTCGCTGTCAAGAAAGCATCTTCGCCTTGCTAGCAACTCCGAATTCGGGTCAGGCCTAACGCTGTTCCAAATCCGGGCGGGCATTCCACGAACCGAACTGACTGCCGTCCCTCGTCCCAAGAGCTTGCCACACGTTGGGGCTCCATTGCGGAAATACGGGGGGAACAAAGCCTTTCGCCCCGCCCGCACTCCCACTCCGCGGATGCAGCGTTCCCGCTCGCTAACCGCGGAGGGGTTCGTGCTCGAGGGACAAAGGGAAGGGACGACACAGCGTTAACACTCATATGCTATTTATTACACTTGCAATCAATACACAGAGCGGGCCAGCTAGCTACAAAACATCAACGAGGCATTCCTCGGAAGCATAAGGCAACGTAATAAGGACTTCCGATTTACCGGCTGGGGCAGGGGCGCGACTTCGGAAGTATCGGCGGCGAACATTTGTATGCGCCGACAGTGGTGGCCGGGTTTTCCTGTGCGCTCCGCATTCTTGGGGCAAAGCCGTTCCCTAGCATTTGCTGGGGAAGGCGACGAGAGCGCGCGTTTGCTGCACTCGCTTCGCTGCCTGGAACCAGAAGTCCAGCGGCAAGGCACAACGGATCCCCGTGTGCTTGCCGCGGAAGGTGACGGGAGCGTGCGGCTCCAACCGCTCACGACGCTGGCCGGATTCCGAAGAGCCTCTCTGCGGTTCCGCAGAATTCCGCGTAACCTACGAGGTGGCGCTCCCGTCGCCGTTCCCTTTCCCTCATGAGGGAGACTTCCCTCCTCGCCCAGCCGGAGGCTGTCCGTCCCGACGGCCGACGATGAAGATGGGCCGCATCGAAATGGAGGGGGAAACAGGTTCTCCACACCGTCTATGTTTTTTTTTCACCCTTTGCAATTGCTGCATAAAGCGGTATGTTCCTGCTGTGTACAAGTCCAAGAAATTACGTTTCTTCTGCAATATCTTTAACCTTCCTTAAGGTAGCATTGCTTGTTTCTTTAGTGCAACAAGTAAAACAACCGCAGGTTCTCTGTGCACTAGAATGAAAATGTTTATTAAAATTGCACAAAACCTGCAACGCAGTCTTCCTTCTTACAAGCTGTGCTTGTTGGCGTAGCAAATCAACCTTATGCAACTTTTGTCAGCTTTGGCAGCAGATGTTAAAAATACACGAACTGCAGTTTGCGTACAAGATCATCAATGTGATGGTCACATCGCGCCACATTTACAATGAGTGACTGTACCTTAGAATACACGATGAAATGTGCCATATCCAAGTTCAAAAGGAACATCCAAAGTTGCACTTGAGAAAAATAATTGTGATTTTTGTTTACAACGAAATTTTCACCATCTTTCTTTAAGTATTTTAACTTCCCTTTATGGGCAATATCAATTTCTTCCCGAGTTTTTCCCAGAAGGGGACTTTTTACCTCAATCAGGACGGCAGGACAACAATTCTTGAACACAACGCCATCAGGGCTGTAGCCAAGCCAAGGGAGGAGAGGGTTCGCAAGCAGCCCTAGCTTTGTTACAGCATTTGATGTCATTTTGTAATACTCTTCTAGAGAAGGTTCCTCGGAAGCTTTCCCATACCGAGTAGCCTTGTTTCCTTGGAAACAATAGGCGAGCATTGCGGTCACTTTTTGTTCCCATGACTGGTCTTCTCTGGGTAAAAAGGTGAAATATGCACGGCACTTGCTGCCAGTTATCCGCACTTGCCGTTCTCTTTGCCACTTAGTGGTATTCTGGGAGTGGGTTTCTTTGCAGATCCTCACTGCTTGTTCTTGGGACACTTCCAGATACTTCTCGTAAAACTGTTGCTCTGCTTGTGACAGATGACTGTACGAAAATCTATATATTTTAAGTTGAAATTCATCGGTGAATGCCACGTCATCGTAAAGCATCTGTCTGTACGGCATCACTATGTCAGCAGCCATGTGGCACACCATCAAATTCTCTTTTAATGTTGCGGTGGCATTCAATTTCAATTTCAAATTATTTCCCAGAAGGTTCTGGTCGGCTTACTGGGCTAAAAGTTGTGCGTAAACAGCTTGACGAGGCCCCAGCCAGCCGTTACAAGGTATAACAGCACACATTAAAAGAATATTCATATACATCGAGAAGAAAATAGTTGATACAACAATGAAACAAAAGGGTATCATGGATTCAAGTAAATGCAGTGAACATATAGTTATATTAAGAGGACACCAAAAATATCAGTTCGGCAAGTAACACTAACTGCAAGGAAATATGCATACAATCAGCTCAATAAATGACTGCAAATCTTACACACTTTATTAACACTTTAAACGTGAAGTTTGTTAAAAAAAAACTAAGGAAAGCTGGAGAGAAATTTTCAGCTAAGAGAAAGAACATCAGGTTACATCATTACAAAATAATGACGTAGTGTAGCTTTGGTAGATTTATTCGTGTCTTTGTATTTGTTGAGAATTGCGGGAAGATTGTATTCTAGTGTCTGCAGCCTGTAGTCTGTTCGAAAAAACGGTACTAGCCATTTGTCTGTGTTGCGTGTGTTTACTGGATGGCTATTTTCTTTTAGCAGTGTGTTACCTTCTACCATTGATCTGAAGCTGGAAGGGAAATAGTATGACAACAGAATTCGCAATTCGTACATATTTTGAATCCTTACAACATTGTGCGCCTGGAGAGCTTGTCGGGTATGACCTAAGTAATCAAGATTCGCAATATGACGAATGGCTTTCTTTTGGAGCAGTGAAATTTTCTCTATGTTTGTTTTAGTAGTTGTGAGCCAAACTAAGGAACAGTAATTAATGCGTGAGGCAAATAGCGCATTATATATCTGAAGTTTTATTTTACAAGGAATAAAAGTGCGGCAGCGACAGATTGCGCCTGTCACTGACGAGAGACTATTAGTCAACTTTTGAACGTGTGAATTCCAAGTAAGGTTAGAAGAAAATGTTACCCCAAGTATGGTGTGTTCATGAACGATTTCAATTTTCTCACCAGCACAGGTAATAACACCTTCAAACCTGATAGCCTTGTTTTTTGGTCGAAATACCATCACTTTTGATTTTGTAAGATTGATTTTGAGTATATTAGCACCACACCACTTCTGAAGGGTATCAAGCAATTGGTTACATTTGATCATTAGTTTAGTTACATCTACACCAGAGAATAGTACTGTGCAATCATCAGCATATATAATGAATTTTAAGGTCTTATCAATGTTTACAATACTGTTGATATACACATTGAATAATAAAGGGCCCAGCACGCTACCCTGCGGTACACCTCTGATGACTGGTAAAAAGGACGATTGATGGTTAGCAAGATATACGCATTGCTGCCTGTTTGCTAAGTAGGACTGTAATAAGGATAGAGGCTTACCCCTGATGCCGTAAACTGAAAGCTTATGGGTTAGAATATCATGGTCCAGAGAATCGAAAGCTTTACTGAAATCGATGAAAAGGCTGACAGTTATTAGTTTCTTTTCAAAATTTTTCACTATGTATTCCTTAAGTTCTAATAATGCTAATTAAGTAGAGCGTCCTTTCCTGAAGCCAAACTGTGCATTAGAAATTAGGTGGAACTTTTCAAAGAATTTGTTAAAGCGGTCATATCAGTTTGCCGAAACCTTCCGTGAAAGTGCGGCGCAAGTGCATTATCTGGTACTGCTGCCATGAGGCGCTGTCGTATATCGTTCAGTCTCTGCTCTGTAAGTTGCAGTTGTGGCTGCGCCTGCACATAGCACAAATCCTTCAGCTCTTGTGCTTCGTACAGCGGTTTGGATCTCAATCTTCCCCACGCCCTTTCCATATCCGTGCATGTAAGATGTTCAAGGTTCTGTATGCCCGTCCTGCAGATGAACCAAGAAAAGAACACAGGTGTTACTTTGCTAGTGCTTAAAAATATATTGCTTCTCGTATTCAAAGTAGTAAGACATTTGAAGAAGGTGCTAAAAACTGTGCTTATTACATTTAAGCAGTTCAGCTCATTAACAATGTATTTCTTTGGAAAAATAAAAAAGAAAATTTCTTGCCTGTTCATAAACAGCAGCATTGCAATGATGTGCTTGCAGCGTTGTGATTTTCCTGCTTTCCATGAGCACTGGCACTGAAAAAAAAGAGGGGGGGGATTGCACAATCAAATACTGCAACTGAGCTGCCGCGGTGGCTGAGTGGTCATGATGCTCAGCTGCAGAGCTGAAGAACGTGATTTCGATCCCGGCCGCGGCAGTCGCATTTCGCTTATGTGCGATGTCAATGCACGAATCCCAGGTAGTAGAAATCACGGAGTGCTCCACTACGGCGTCTCTGATAGCCTTGAGTCGCTTTGATACGTTAAACCCTACAAACCAAACCAAATATTGAAACTGCTCGCAAACGGCAATGATTTTCATTCAATTTTGCGTGCATGCCTTTCTCCCCTAACGCCTCTGCAAGCGGAAACATCGTTACGGGTGCCGCGAACGTGTACGCACGGTGCCAAAAACGCAGTAAATGTAGAGCACTCGAAGTGGCGTGCTGTAGAGCAAGTGAATTTAAACCATATCGCGGCACTCTTGGCTGTGCGGTTATTTCTGCTCGGCTGCGCTCGTGCGCAAATATCAGTACTTACTTTAGAATTTCGCTTCATTTCACCCGCACAGCACAAATCGCGTGATCGAGAGAGAGCAATGTGCATTGCCACTGCTGCATGCACGCGCTTTTCACTGCGATTCGGGCACCGCTTGAGACCGCACTGCCTATGAAACGAGATCTGGCCTCAGTTATCGCAGGACCGTTTCACATGATGCGATTGTTGCCGCAGCGCAGTGCGATTTATGCCGCTGTGCGACAGAAATGCGTGTCGTTCTCGTCGCAGGACCACTGCGACAGACTTTCAACAAGTTGGTCGCACTGTCGCAGCGTCGGTGCGGTCGCAGCGACGGCCACAGTAGTCAGCCTGGTTGTCTGCTTTGGAAAGGCGAAAACGTATTACTGAACATAATAATACATCATGGCTCGATATTATTACCCATGATTACGAAATCAACGCCTGCCACGATGTTTGACACATATTGCAGCCGAAGAATTTTCGGCCACTGAAAGGCCGCACCGACGCTAGGGCGCTGGTGCCGACGGCACCGACTGAATTCATCGTTGTCATGTGAAACGGCGGCTGCGATTACCGTCGCAACGACAGTGCGACCGGGCCGTTTTTTTTTTCATTAGCGTCGCACCATACTACAACTTGTATGCAAAATGTAGACTCACATACCTGCAACGAGGCATCAATTCCATAAACGCACTTCACTTCGTGCGGCTTCTGCTTCACGTGCGATGTTTGCAAGCAGAGGCCTTGCACTGTCGCAGACGCAGGAAAGCAATCCTTCAGGCCACAGCAGATCAGGTGGCCGGCGTTGAGGACTTCTTCGCCTTAAATCAAGCACCGGATTCGTCTTTTCTCTTGTCCAATATGTTTCATTATGTCTCCTAGACACAATGGCCGAGTAAACGAAGGTGGCATGGTTGCTAGCGAGCGAAGAGCACAAGAAAGAGCCCGGCCGTACGCTTCGCTTATGGACTAGACCAGCTATGCGGCCGCACGGATCATCTCTCCGGGAGCTATATTGGATTGCCTCGCGCGCCACCTATAGCCCGTGGAACTTCCGAATTACTGGCCTCAGCTATCTGCCGATGTCGCGCGTTATGTGGAAACCCGCAGAGATTGTCGGCGATGGAAGGCTCCTCCCTTCCGACCAACAGGATTCCTGAACATTATTGAACCTCCGTCAAGACCCTTTCAACAGATTGGCATGGACCTGCTTGGCCTTTTCCCAAAGTCAACAAAACGGAGCATTGTAGTGACAGACTACCTGACCGACTACGCCGAGGCAAAAGCCCTACTGAACAGAACAGCAGGAGAAGACACCAAATTTTTCGTGCAGTGCATTCTTCTGTGACGCGGCACCACACAAGTGCTCATTACGGACAGAGGAACAGCATTCATTGTGAAGCTGACGCAAGCCATTCTGCTTTACAGCCAAACAAGCCACCAGAGGACGCCTGCATACTATCCGCAAACCAACGGACTTGCGGAACGTCTGAAGAAAACCGTCACTGACATGCTCGCCATGTATGTCGATGCCGAACACAAGACTTGGCACGTCATCCTGCCTTGCATTATCTTCACTTACAACACGGCAGTGCAGGAGACCACCCAGATGACGCCTTTTAGGCTCGTCCATGACATAGAGGTCACGACCACGCTAGATGCCATGCTGCCACACTTTGCTGAAGAAGACAATGTCGACGGCGCCGCCTGCCTACAGCGCATAGAAGAAGCACTACCCGCCGTATTCAAGAACGACACTTAAGCTGTAAGTACGACTTAAGTGACTCTCCGGTGCTTAAAGCATTTCATAAACAGCACTTTCACTTAAGCCACGATCAAAGGCGCATCTATCGACCCGACAACTTAAGCTAGGCTCTCTGCTAGCTTAAGTGACACTTTCCGCATTTCGACATGGCCGAGTCCTACCGCAGTTTTTCGGACTTCGTCAACTTCTGTGCTCGCGCCGCCGAAATCGCCGAGGACAGAGCGTACAGGTACGCGCGTGCTCCGCGGCCAGTGCTCAGGGATCGGCAAAACCCCATGGACATATACAACGATGCCGAATTCTTGAGCAGGTACCGCTTCTCGAAGCAAGCGGTGCTGGAGCTGCTTGGGAGGCTTCCGGTGCGCGCCAACACCGACGAACGCGGTCTCCCGGTGCCGCCGCTGCTTCAGCTGCTCGTGGCCTTGCGGTTCTACGGCGCGGGGACCTTCCAGATCATCACCGGAGATCTTGTGAACGTGTCTCAACCGACAGTGTCGCGGATCATCGCGCGCATATCGCACATGATAGCCGAGACATTGTTCGCGGAGCTCGTGAAGTTCCCGAGCGCCGCCGAAGCCCCGGGAGTTATGGAGGAATTTTACGCACTGGCGAAGTTCCCTGGCGTGACCGGCTGCATTGACTGCACCCACAACCCGATAAAGAGTCCGGGAGGAAATGATGCAGAAGTCTTCCGCAACAGGAAAGGATACTTCTCCATCAATGTTCAGGTAAGTTCTGCGACAAAAAAAATTATGTTCGGCGAACTGAGAAAAAAATAATGTTCAGTATTCGGCGGGAGGCACCATTTAATGCTTCGGAATGCCCTTCGCACTATAATCGGTTCCAAGGTATTGAAGTATTGAGCTAATGACTGCATGTCAGCCACCCTTCGATACCATACTTGGAGAAGCCAGCATTTCAGTTGCCCTGGCGCAAACAGGGGTCGAGGCTGCCTTACTACCGTAATTGTATTTTTAATTTTCTCTTCTCCTCGCGTTATATTAGTATTGATAACATAAATTCGTAATTTCATCATCGTTGCGTTGTTGCTGCTGATAATCACAACAATAACAGCATAACAAAAGAATATGTTGCTACTAACAAACAGTTCTGTGAAAAATGTTTAAATCGGCGATTTTTCCTGGATTTGCAGCTGAGTACAGGCCGTAGGAATATTGTGTTGTATGCAAACATAATTCTTATTTTTGAGTAGAGTAAGCTTTGACAATAATTACCTGGTCCTATTTCATCACAAATAAGCCTTCTTTTTAACTGTTTTCAATGCAGTGGTAACCTATTACAGTAGTGAAATGTTTTGCATATGTAGCACATGCCTTCAGTAATGACAGGCATGAAAATAACATAACAGTACGAGACAAGTGTGCATTGTTGCTGCAACTATTTTATGCAGTGTCCACGAATATAAATTGCTCAAAACAAGCAGTGCTGATGTTATATGCAAGTGGTTTACACAAGCACACATTTTTATTCAGCTGCCCTACACTATTTCCTTCCATATTCCAGAATAACATTCTCGCCGCAGTGCAGGTCAAGTCGATCTTACTCGTGCTAATTTATTTATTTTGCAGGCAATCACAGTTCCCAAACTTCAGTTTCTGGACCTCGTTGCCAGCTGGCCCGGTTCGGCTCATGACAGCCGCATTTTTGATAACAGTCGGGCCAGGGTGCAGTACGAACAGGGGGACATTCCCGGCATCCTCCTTGGTGTCATGGGCTATGCATGCAGGCCATACCTGATGACTCCTTTGAGAGATGATGTTCTACCAGGAAGTCCACAGTACAAGTAAGTTCAAGCTGTAGTTTTAACAAAGGTAAAGGCAGCTCTCAATAAAGAAAACGTTTATTTTCTACAGGTATAACAAGTCACAAATAAGAACGCGATGCAGCATCGAGCGAACCTTCGGGGTGTGGAAGAGAAGGTTTCCATGCCTCGACATGACACTACAAATCAAGACGGCCACGGTGCCTATCGTGATTACGGCATGTGCGGCGCTGCACAACTTGGGTCGGCTGCTCAAGGACCCCGTCCCACCCGCTCTACTGTACGATGCCACTCGTGATTGTACTACGCCTGTTCCTGTCTCTAGAGCAGCCCAGCCGCCAGCCACAGTGCCACTAGTGGATTCGGCAAGTGGTTTTAGAACTAGAGACAGGATCATTGCCCAGTACTTTCACTGAGGGGCATCATCATGCTGGACATACAACTTGCAGAAGTAATGTGTGAAGGACAACTATCTTTTTCCTTGCCTTGTTTCTACATAAAAATCTACATCCTAGCCTTCCCTTCAAGAGTTCACTATTACCCATGAAATATTGTTTCTTGTTGCATTGCACATGTTTCAAATATTTCTTAAAATTGGTATACAAATTTTAAATTGTGGTGTTTAATGCCCTGATATGACATGAGTTATAAAAGAGGCTCTTATGGAAGGCTTGGGAATAATTTAGAACAACTGGAGTCGTTTAACATGCGCCGACATGGAATAGCACGACATACGCATTGTGCACTTCTCTGCTTCTTGCATTTTCGCCCTTATTACCTGCGAAAAAACTGTTCCTCTTGCACCTGTGTATTTCTGCTTTCACAATATTAGTAGTGTTGTACTGAGACTGTACTGTATCATTTTCTGTATCATAATGTATCATATTGTACTGTATCATATTTCACTGATTTTTTCATGCACTGTTGCACTACACCAGTTTTTATTTCCTTATTTGTTGTTGTGTCCGCCAGGTAGTTACGCGCAGTGACCGAATGCTCAGCGAGTGCTACCTTGGCCGACTAACAGCTGGGCGCCCCCTGCAGCTGTAGTGAATATTGTGCTGTGCGCGTTTTTATTGCTTCACCATGAACTAATCACGTGCGCAACCTGTACATATTTATTATTGTGTAAATAGTTTTTGTGTACATTACCTCTCCCCCCCTATCCTCTCTACCTGTCCCCTCACCTCTTTCATTTCATATCTCCATTCTGCCTGCTATCGTTTATTTCTGCTGGCCCAACTCAGGTGCTTCAGTATCGATGGTAGGCTAGCAAAAATATTTTCCTTTCTTTTTTTATTATTATTATTATTTTATTAAACCACTTAATTACTTACTTGCTTGTTGTACATCTGTAAATGATCCACCGAGTGTCCGGTTCAAGCTTTCAGACTTTTACAGCCTCGGCGGCATATGATTACGTATGCACCATAATTCTTCCTGCTTCTAATAAATGCTAATTTCATCCAAATTGCTTAGCGAAACCCTCTAAGGACATATAGATTTCAAGCAAGGCAGGAATCGCTGATTAGCATGCACCTACACCCTGCTACACAGCTACAAAAAATTATGGTCAGTGACTACATTCCTTCACTTCGATTGCAATACCTGACCACAGAAAGCTTTGTTGAACTCTTGAGTATGTAAATTGTTGAACAAAGCACGGATAAGTTATGACGAAGATATGGCGAATCATGCAACTCACGGTGCACACAGCTGCCTCCAAGAAACCTTCAAGTTTTAATGTCACTTGGAAGAACGGGCAGTTGGAGCCTAGATTTTGTTGTTTAAAAACACCTGTGCCAGCACTTAGAAAAACCTACTCACTGTGCACATCCATGAGTGGTGCCGGAAAATTAGGAGGTTAGACACAAGCGGTTTTTGCAAGCCACTAGTTCAAGCCCCTAATTTCAAGTGACCTCCCGGGCATACAGCTTCTATGTTATGGATATGAGAAAATGCCAGTGCAAAGCTTTGTATCACACAAAATTGCATTCGTTGCGGCCAAAGGTACCAAAGTGTGAAAAGGACATTGTTCTATCTTTCTAACGGCCAACTGAAACATAAATTCATCCCGGTACAAGGACCAAGCCTATGACTACTACCCGTTGGGGCAGTTGCTCTAGAAACCAAGCTAATCAGGATGGCTAGCAGATGCCAGTGCAAGACTGAACTGGTCAACTTGGAAATAAGAATGGGGAAATGACGCGGTTGTCCTCGGTGAAGGCTGGCAATATGGGTCCAGTAATGTTGGCAATGGTAATCAATGAACCTCTCAAGTGGCATATCAGTGAAGAAACAGCCCAGCAATGGTCTGTTTTCACTGATTCAAAAGCAGCCCTCCAAGCGCTACAATCTGCTCGTCATGGGTTCCATGAACAACTTGTTGCCGAAATCCGAGAGCTCCACCACACAGCCACCAACAAAGGGCACGATATTGTTTACCATTGGCTGCAAGGACACAGCGGCATCACAGGCAACCACCATGCGGACGAGACCGCGCGAACTGCTCACCACGAGGGTGATTGTGTGTCCATCCCCATCACGAGATCCGACGCAGCACTGTTGCGGGACATCACGCTTGCCGCGTGGAATTCAGGCTAATTCTCGCATTTGCCTTTAAAAACCTTAGACCCAGATCTAAAGCTTTGGCTTCCGTCTGGCCTACCGCGATGTGAAGCAACTTTGTTGCGTCGCCTGTGGCTTGGTGTAGCTTTCACCAAGCACTACTCCTTCTTAATAGGTATGTGTGACAGCCCTGCTGTGCCATCTGCGGGTGTGATGAGACTATAGCCCACATTCTTTGTGAATGCCCTGCCTACAGCGCCGAAAGACAGTCTCGCTGCCGTGCACTGGAGAATCTAGACCTGCACCCACTGACGGAAACGAAGATTCTCGGTCACTGGCCACGGCGGTGAAGGCCTGCAAGGCACTGCTCCGCTTTTTGAAGACTTCTGGCCTGTACGATAGGCTGATTTTGCTGAATGTTGTGACTTTACATAGTGACTTGAATTTCCTGCAACTGTCTTTCCTCCTTAATCTTTTTCTCTCCTCACTACTTTCCCCCCGTGCAGGGTAGCAAACCGATTATTCACTGGTTAACCTCCCTGCCTTTCCTCCTCCTCCTCCTGAGAAAACCATCCCACCCATTTCTCTCATGTATAGTTTGAGAGTTTATAGGTTCTCTTAAAATTTCTTCAGCATATGCCATGGTTTGGTGAACAGTGTTTTCCACAACTCAAGGAAGTTTTGTAAATTGCACTGTTACAAAATGAAGAAAAAACCCTGAGTGCACTTGGTGCTGCATTTTATTTGCTTATTTATGCAATACCCACAGTGGCCAACACTGGGGCAGGAACATCACACACAAGCAAAAAACTTGACAGTGTTCCCCAGCAAAAGTGCCCATAAAGTGAGTTGGCCGTAATAATGAATTGTGAAGAAAAAGAAGCAAATATTCTTTAAATAAAGCTTTATGGCTGCAGCCTGCTATAGTGGCACGTGGAAATGGGGAAGCACGGGAGCGTTATTGTAATCGCGAGGAGCTTTAAAACAATCAATATCAATATACAAGGGGTACAACATCTGGTAGAGGCACTTGGGATTTGGTTGTCATCGCTGTCCATAATAACAAGACAAAAATACATATGTCCCAATAGGCTATATGCATTTTCACCCTGCCCATTGTCTCGACATAGACATTGGATTTGAATGAGGCATAAATACAATCCAAAAGTTTGGTCCCAGAAAAACTGCCCCTTTCAATAGGGGTAAAATTAACATGGCATGACTGTACATTAGATTCAACAGATGATCATACATGGTACAAAGCTGTTAAGAAACCTATGCGCTATGCAAAAGAAATAATGAGAAAAAAAACATTGCTGGAAAACGACTGTACCAAACAAAGGAAGAAAAGTAGATTTCAAAACAGCATTCACTTACATATGCAGGAAACCTGGGAATTAGCAAAAAATAGCACTACGTACACTTCAAAACATCAAACAGGAAATGTAGCAGAGGCGCTTTTTAAACCAGCTTTTAGTCTACTGCCGTGGTTCCGGGAAAGAAGTGGCTGGACCACAAGAATGTCTAAAAAGTGCAGTCAACCAACCCCGTAGAAAGTGCCAAGTCGGCCTCAAAGTGGTAGTTACGTCCTCATGAAATAACTCACGGCAGGAGGTCCGCGCTCTTTTCCTCTACTGATTAATAAGAACGACAAAACATTTGGTTCAAACAGAACACATTACTAAAACCATACAGCACAACCATGTGGCAGCTAAAAACAGAATCTGCATGCTTTTACCCTGCATAAAACCATACTACAAACTGGATATAGCAACTGGCTATCTTTAAGGGGGTTTAATGTCCCAAACTGAGTCGGGTTACGAGGAACGCAGTAGTGAATGGCTCCGTAAATATAAACTCCTTGGGGTTCGTTAACGTGCACTGACATCACACGGTACACAAACCTCTAGAATTTCGCCTCCACCAAAATTCAACCGCAGCAGCTGGGATCGAACCTACGGCTTTTGCGTCAGCAGCCGAGCGCCATAACCACTGAGGCAATGCGGCAGCTTGACTATCCTAAACACTACAGACATTCTGTAGTAAAAAGCAACTAAGAGAAGCTGGATGAGGTTGAAATTCAAGCAAGACTTAAAGGCGCTGTGAAACACCTTCCGAGGAGAGCACATCAACTCTCTCAATCACTGCATTTGCTTGTCATGAACATCCGAGCCAAATAATACACCTCTACACCTGCAGAGAACCCACAATCACGCGCCAAAGTTGGCCAGCACTTCCCGGAGACTTACATGCTCGCGCCCTTCTCCATCGCTCACAAATGCGTATATAAGTTGAGAGATGGCTGCTGGTTACATTCTTTCAGACGTCGGGCAGCTACTATGGCCACGGCCAGTAAGCCGCGTAGCTCTGGTGGGTCAGGAAGCTTCGCACCCCGGAGGTGGGGCCGGCAGAGGAGCGCCGACCTTCCAGCGTGCAAAGTGTGATGAGAGGAGAGAATTCAAATTTTGACTGCAGAGAGCTCAGCCGCTACAAAGCGCATTAAAAAAATTCTTGCTACACAATATTCGTGAACTGGCATGCTTTAACGTCCCAGGCATATTGTAACTTTACTAGAGCCCCTTTCAGAGCTCCTATAAGAGGTTACAAATTTTTCACCTGCTGCGATGGCTCAGGGGCTATGGTACTAGCCTCTTGGCTGTGGCAGCTGCATTCGTTAGGGGGCAAATTGCAGATTCCTGTGTTCTATGCGATGTCAGTGCACATTAAAGAACACCGTCTGGCATTATATCGACTTCATCTGGCTCCTTATTTGTATACCCCCCACTTCATCCTTTCTCTCAGGCGACTTGGCCATAGTTGCAGTGCTTTCATTTTTCAGATTATGTCCCCTGCCCCACCTCCAACATCACCCTCCTCAAAGTTCCCCCTTTACTGCTTTTATTTGAAGCTCCAAAAGGATCTTTTTCGACCGTTTCACGTCATTCTTAAGCTTAAGATTTTCCATCTCGAGCTGATGGACTGCCGCTCGCTTTTCAAGCTTGTCGCGGTGGTCTGCTCGTAAGAGTCGCATCCGCAGCCGGTGCTCTTTACACTTTTGTGCCCTCTCGGTAGAAATATCGTTAAGGCGAGCTGCTAGCTCTTGCTCGACCAGCGACTGCCTATGCATGCCCGCAGTGCGGCTGGTACCTGCTGCGCTTTCTGCAGAGGCAGCAGGAAGCACTGAGGGTGAGGGTGCTGCGGCTGCCGGTGTTGCCGGAACAAAAAAAGCACTTGGCGCAGGTGGCACAGCAGGCGACTGCCTCTGTGAGCTCATGCGGCTGGTACCTGCTGCCCTTGCTGTAGAGGCAGCAGGAAGCACCGAGGGTGCTGCGGTTGCCGTTGTGGCTGATGTTAAGGAGGCTGCCATGGCCACTGGCTTCTCTTCCATTTGCTCATCTTGCTGCGGGCTACCCTCTTCATAGTGCCAGGACCACAGCGGGTCCTCTGCATCACCTAAGGCGGAGGAAGTGCTTGCTATTAGACCTTGAAATGAGGGCAAATCCAATGCAATGTCGCTTTAGATCAAGAAACACTTCAATCTTTGCTAGTACTGTAGGCTACCTTAGCCTTTGAATGGTTTACAATGAAGTGGGTACTTTAAACGCATTCTGCGCTATTTTGTACGCTTGTATTCGTTGCTTTCAATGTCCTTCAGGTGACATTTTACCATTTTTGGTCGTGCAGTAACTCAATCAATGCTTCCGTTAGAGTTCGTTTATGTAACAAAACAGGAGGCATAAAACATGCACTTAGCCTGCTTCGAAGGGAAACATTTCCGGAATACATTCGTCACATACACTGCCAATCATGCTCCTTGGATGACCACCTTGGAAAATATGTTCGGCCAGTGCATTCGCACCTCTTAGCTGTAGCTTTGATAACACTGGTCACACAGGCCAATATTTTTATGACAGGTCAAGACAACATAGATGCCACAGAATATTGGCCATGGCTACAGCTGTTATGCACACTTTTAATGACAGAAAAGCTCATATGCTCAGAAAAAAAAACAAAATAATAAGCACAGAAGCAGCCTACAACAGCAAAAATGGTCAGACACAAGCGCCAGGCAGGGATGCTGCAATTCATTTTGCTGGAGTGTTTCATCTAATCCTCTAGGCATAAAAACAGAAAAGCAGTACATACACAGAATATGTATTCCAAGAAAAATAATTTCATATATATTTTTTGGAGCTTGCAGTACAATATATATATATATATATATATATATATATATATATATATATATATATATATATATATATATATATATATATATATATATATATATACATATAAAATAAGTCATACCACTGGCTCCTGGAATAGAACCATCTTGAGTGCGCGAAAGCAGGGCGGCCACCGATGGTGTGGGTTGGGACTCGCCGCCTGGGTCTGCTTGGTGGCGATCACTGTCGAAGGGGTTCGCCAAGCGAAGCCCCATGTGGGATGCGACACTGCCAACTCTTTGCAGGTCTTCAGTGAGCTGGCTGGGGGCCGCTGAGCCGCCGCCTAGGTATTCACAGAAAGCGCTGTTACAACCACTGGAAAAATCCCTCGATGAATATTCACAAACACTAAGCACATTCGACATGAACGCCAAAGTATCTTTCAGAATTTAAGCGCTACGAAGCAACGAAAACATGCATGTTTATTCGCGCAAGCAGGAGCCTTTTTCTCTGACAGAAGCACGATATTTGCATTTATTTAGTAATACTCTCCGGGTGAAACAACCTTAAACATGCTGACTCCAAATTGCGGGTGCGTGAAAGCTAGATACTAACTGTGGCGGTGAAAACGCACAGCAAGAAAATTGGCAGCACAAGTTCCAGCACCTCACAGTTCACAATTGGTAGCGAGGTGCTGGAAGTGGCAGAGGAACAGGTCACTTAGGGCAACTAGTGACAGCTGATCTGAATCATCAACGGAAATAATAGAAGGATAAGAATGGAATGGAGTGCGTATGGCAGGTTTTCTTAGATCATGAATGTCAGTGTACCACTGTTCCTCAAGAGAAAAGTGGAGGCTAACGAAAAGGGTTCAGCTTAAGTTAAGGACAACACAGCGAGCGACGGAAAGCAAAATGGTAGGTGTAACGTCAAAAGACCAGAAGCAGGCAGAGTGGGCAACTTCTTTTCAATTTTAGGGCGTTATTAATGTAGAGCACAGTGGAGCTGGGCTCACTGGCTTCATAGACAGTCTTTAAAATGCTTAATTTAAGTAACCAAACTCCATCATGTCCCAACAGAAACTGTTAACTGAGCTTTGTTCATGACCATGATTACTAGCATTGAAATAGTATGGATAAACTTTTTTTTAATGCAGTCGATCACTCCTCATGTGCTGAGGTATATATATAGCTGAGGTCAAATTATGAAAAAGGAAATACGATCAATACCAACGAACGGGAATCGAACCCGCGGCTGCGCGAACAAATCTTTAACGGCTGTTGGGCGAGACCACTACGCTACCGTCGAAGCGAACACACCTCTTGTTAAACTGCTCCACATTCTCGCGCCGTGAATTAGCGTCGTCTTCGACTTTTATTTGCTCCGTCCCGCGGCACTGCCTGCTCACCGTCGTCTTCTACGTAGCACAAATTCATGCTTTCGCTCAGATTCGAATGTCGTAAACATTCTCTGTATTTTTTTTTGAGGGGCGGAGGGGGAATCTAGTCATAAAATGCAGGCAGCAAGCAATCGGAACAGTTCTGTAATCTGGGAGAGAACCTCTGAATTCGTCAGCAAAAAAGAATCAAGGATGAAAGAAAACAGGACTTACCGGTCTTAAATATCTCCCGGTTGTCGTCCGCTTTCGCCTTTCGCCACTTATTTTTCCAGTTCTCCCAGCATTTCTTCAGCTGGAGCCATGTCCGTGGGCTCACGTTGTGACTGGAGTTGAACTGGGTTTCTATAAGCTCCCACTCTTTCCTTTTCCGTGCAACTGACACTGCATCAGTTCTCTTGTTCTCTAGTACGGCCTTGTGCTTGTCGACGAGGTCGAGGAGAAGAGCTCGCTCTACTCTGGAGAAGTTAATTTTGCCCTTCTCCGTTTTCTCCATCACGCGCGCGTCGCAACACAGCACCAAAGAATAACGCAGTACAGAAAACAAAACACACTACAAATGACTACACACTATCAATAAATATAATACCAAAAATATATACGATACAAGCAGTGAATTTACAATTAAAATGCGCGATAACAATATAAAGCAGAGACAAAGAGCTGGCGATGCTGGCGATGATACAACCGATGGACGCGCGCGAGCGGAAAGACTACTACGACGTCGACAGGAGCAGTACTACGCGCGCTACTATAGTGACGTCTTTGTTTGTGGCCAGACAAGTAATATTAGTTCTCCAAAGCTAGCCGAAAAAAACTCTTTGTTGTTGTTAAAACGTTAGTTGAGACTTGTACTATGTATTAGCAGCGCTGTTTTGGCGCTTCTGTTCTTTATTTGTTCATGAATTTATTAGATATACAGAAATGTTTGCTTAGCCTCGTTCCCATGGCGCCTACTTACATCTAAAAGCGCTACTTACATAAGTGCTGCTTAAGTGCCGTTTTTGAAACTTCCTTCGCCACTCATACTTTACTCAGAACTTAAGTCACGAACTTAAGTCACACCTTAAGTGTCGTTCTTGAAAACGGCGGTACGACTGGCCAGCCTGCGTAGGCGAACAACACACCGGCACCCAACGCGACAATCTACGCTGACACTATGCGGGATATGAGCCAGGTGGCCATGTATAGGTATGGATGTCCATTCGCCGTCGCAGACTGGGCTAAAAGCTTTTGCACAAGGTTGTTCATCAACTTTGAGAACTTGACTACGAAGTAGCCCCCTACAGAGCAACAGCGACTCAGCAGCGCCATGCACGCCCAGAAATTGTACATGTTGTGTGCTAAAGCCCTATTATGCATGCTAACGGACACTGCTAGCAATTTCAGTGATTGTTTTTTGCCCTCTGTGCTTATTTTTTCCCACATTTCTCTTTGTTGTAAAGCATCAGATCGATGCTTCTTTAGGGAGGTAACGCTGCAAATCTTTCTAATCGCTGTTTGTTCATTCTTCAAAGCTGCCAGCGCACGGAGTTGCCGCGCTGTTTGTGATGCAAGACTTGAGCATATTTACCTCGATTGATCGTACCCAGGTGGAGCCGATTCTAAGTTGTTTCAGACTGCTGTAATTACTCTGCAAGCTGTGTCTCGAAACTTCGTTGTCAGCTTTAAACTGAGCGCAGCCGAGAGCGCGGGTATTCTGTTCGACGACCGCCGAGCACGCTTGTTGGTATGCCGTCGCCTAGTAATTTAGTTCTTTGTGGGCGCAGGTCTGCCCAGTAAACAGTTTCTTTTTTGAAGCCCTTTTCGATGCCTTTCTGACAGCCGTCACCACTACGTGACACTGTTCCTAACACTGTTTACAGGTTGCTTCGTCTGCTTTTGCTTATTCTGCTTGCTTGCAGTGTTCATCTCTGTCAGTGGCCTTGGTTGTGTGAACTACTTCTTCTATATGCCTGGTCTTGCTGCATGTGTTGCACTGGAATTTGGCATGCTGACAGGTTGCCGTGTAGTGACTTCACAGCAATACCTTATTGTGTGCTTTATCTGTGCTCCGATAGCAGTATGAATCGGCTGCACTTAGCCATGTGCTGGGTAGCCTTAACATGCTGGAGTCATTCTTAGCCATCGCCATTGCAACTAAGAGTTTGACTGCTGCCTTGAATAGGGTGTTTTTACCTTCAGTAGGCTCTGCAGCAAGGATTAAGTGTTGTACCTGGAACACATCAGGAAGGCAGACCTCTCTTTTCCTTTGGTATGCTATTGACGTTGAACAGTTGGACATGCTAAGGAAGAAAGTAACGTAATGCCGGAAGAACTTTTACCTTGCTGTCAACAATATTAGTTATGGCCGGCCTTAAAACACACATAAGAATGGGTTCCCGAAGTGCCAGGGGCAAAGAAGAGGCTTCCCAAAGTGGACAGTGTGCATGGCTGGTGCAAGAGAGACTGGCTTATCACTCCGCTAAAATGCAGGGAACGCATAATTGACCTCATAATTTTGAAAAGTGTAAACCCAAAAGCGATGGGCTCTGAACAAAAGCAAAAGTTGCACATACATGTTTTCCTTTATGTTCTGTCAATGTCTGGAATACTGTTTGCTTCGTTGCTTACAGTACCACATGTAGCAATGCTGGGGTGCAGGTTATTCACAGTATAACTGAATGAAGCTTGATCGCTGTTTTAGATGTGTTCTCATTTGATGTTACTGATTGTATTCGTGGTCCTAATTGCCCTCATTGTATGGTTATATATATGTTTTACTAGATTTTTTTTTTCAACCTGTTTGGCTTTGTTCTTGTATTGTCCTACGTACGTCACCCCCCCCCCCCCCCCCTATGTAATACCCCGGGGAAGGGTCCTTAAGGAATCAATAAATGATGATGATAATGATCGCTCAGATTTTATGGAAATTGACATATTTTAATTTTGTCCCTTCATAATTCTGGATACTTAAAACCTGTGTAGGATTCTGATGGGAACATTTTTCTTATGGTTGATACGACACACGGAGGGATGACTTGTCGACGCCCAATTCCAAGCTACCCCACATCCATCTTGTGAACTGGCGGTACGCCATGTAACGATATCTTCTGGAATGAAAAGAATAAAGACATATGTCATACTGTGATCTCTGGATTTACTCAGATCTAGTGTATATTGGTTCGGCTCTAATGTCTAGCATACAGTCCATTGAGAGTTATGTGCCACTGTAAATTATCTCCATAGCTGTTTATGGTGGAGTTTCGTTCTAGACATTTTAGTTACAGCGTGTACAGATGTGTACGCAGCCTGTTTCGCATCTGCTTTAGTCGCTGCTGGGACATAATGTGTCGCAAACGGCTAGAGGCTATATTTTGAACTTGTTGCAATAAGTCATGCACTACAGCTTGAAGCCAGGCATGCGATACGAATGCAGAAGTCAGTTTTTAAGATGGTCACCATTACATTTCGCATAAATGCTGGTGTGGCTCTGGAACGTGTTTGTATCCATTCACTTCTTTGCACAGATTAGCGTTTTGAAGAGCCCTAAAATGGCCGATTTTTTACATAATGATATTTTATACAATTGGGTCAAAAGTACAACTGGCATTCTGAAAACACACTGCAGTCATGACGTAGAAATTTAGCACCTTACAAAAATTATGCAGTTAATCTCCAGGGAGGGTTGTATTTTCTTGTGTGCTCTGACGAATATTCCCTACAAAAATATGAAATTTTGAGTTTCATTCCAACAGGAATGCAATTCGTTACTGAAGTGGCTAGAATAGAACATTCATCATACACTATTGATGGTGCTATGTACATGAACGTATGCAATGATTATAAATGAATAAACTGCATCAGTGAAAGCAATGAAATAGTGTGCTTTGGCATGCACAAATAGCAGGCCTAAGAAGTTGCAGAAGCTGCCAACATTTGCTTATGAACTGTCCAGCTTGCTGCTCGCGCAGACCAACCAGTGGCGGGTAACTGACGACACATGGCGAAGCAACAGCTAGGCGTTATAAAGGTAGGCGAATGTCCAGCCTGTGCAGGGACTCCGGAACTTTTTTGAGTGGGGGGAAAGTCTTCGAGTTGTTTAGTTTTTTATTTATTCCATGTTATATTTAAATGTTCATTCAATTCTATTTACTTTTTTCATATTTTCCTACTTCACTGTTCAAAAGTGTATTTGTAATGCATATAAAACTTGAAATGGGGAAATGGGCAACTTTATATATATAAAGAGGTACACATTAGGAGTGATTGACCGCATTACAAGTTTATCCATATTCTTTCTATGCTAGTAATCATGCTCATGAACAGAGCTCAGTCAGCAATTTCTGTTGGGACAGAAATCTACGTTACTCAAATTAGTCGTAAGGCTTGCTTAGAAGCCAACGAGCTCAGCCAACTCTGCTTTACAATTATAGCGTCCTAAAATTGAAACGTTTGTCAGGGATCTGATCTGAGTGCAAGAAGTTGGAGGTTTTTTTTTTTTGGGGGGGGGCGCTGCCCCTTGTGGAGAAATGGGGGGGGGGGCAACCGCCTCCCTTGACCCCGCTGTTCCGGAGTCCCTGGGCCTGTGATCAAGCCCCACATAATGTGAAAAAACTGTGCAGCCTGCTTCTGGTGCACAGCACTCGTTTTTGAAGCAAATGCGGTATCGTCATACTTTGTTACGAGGCCCCATTACAAAAGAAAATGTGGAATAAGTTGACCGCACAACGCGCAAACAACCGCTAACGCCTTTCTAAGATAATGCAGCACGGGAAATACCTACTTGTGGATATCCATGTCCGGCTCCTGGCCCCTCTCAAAAAGGTCGCCGTATGCGACTTTCAGTACCTCTGTATCCAAACAGAGGATGAAAAAATATTCATCCTCGTAGATGCAGTCGTCCAAACGGGCTACGCACTGCGCGAGGTCTCGGCAGCACAGCCGCTCCGCTGCCGTTGGCATGGCTTGACAATGACCGCATGTACACCTGGATGCAGTAGCATTTTCTTTATGTTCACAGTGTAGTGTTTTTCTCCACACATTTTCACTTTCTAGGTTAAAAATGAACGTAATCTCATAACAGCGGCTCCATCAGTACGTTTCGGAGTGTGACGATGGCCACAACGCATTAATTTTCTAAGCCCCATCGCCGTCCGTCCGCGTACATTGTACATCGTACCAAGTTCGCGGGGCACGCATACGTATTGAGAACGGCTTGGCGGAATCGATCTGATCGAGCCACTGCATGCATTGCACAAGCGTTCGTTTCGGTGCCAAGGAAGGATGAAAAGAAAAAAGCCATTCGTTAGCTTGTGGGGGGTCACCGGGCGGCGGCGGAGTGGCTGGATGATCGGCGGCGTCAACGGCGCGCGGACTGCTGGATGTGCTGGACTGCTGGCTAGCGTGGGTCACTTCATTTCTGGGTGTATCTCCATATGGAATAACGCGCAGGTCGTAACACAGTCGCAATATCTCGCGCTCGAGCTCGGACAAATCGGGGAAGGCCATTTTTCAACGTTCCCTTCGGCACGACGAAGCGTCGCTGGGCTAGCTCTGCGCCCACGTGATTGTTGTAAACAAGGAAACGACGCTGTAACCATGGAAACACGCTGCCAACATTAGCTTGAACGAGTTAAAGAGAACAGGCAACCATGGAGCGCAAACTTCCGCCACGTGCTCAGATAGGCTGCTTTGATTGGTCGACCAACGTGCCGTCATTGGGAAAGCGAAATGGGAATGGGAAGCTGTGCGAAAATCGATTTGAGGGCAGAATTTTGTTTGCTTGTATTTTGAACTTTCTTCGTTGAATATCTCCCGTTCCTATGCATCGATTCTCGTATTTCTTTTTGATTCAGCATCTGTGTGACATAAAGAATCCATCTGAAGTGTAACCGACATCCGTTCAAGCGGTGTTTCGCAGCCCCTTTAAAGGGATAAAGGAGGGAGTGAAAGAAGACAGGAAGAAAGAGGAGCCGTAGTGGAGGGCTCCGGAATAATTTCGACCACCTGGGGATCTTTAACGTGCACTGACATCGCACGGCTGGCACACGGGGGCCTTAGCTTTTCGCCTCCATCGAAACGCAGCCGCCGCGGTCAGGTTTGAACACGGGAACTCGGGATCAGTAGCCGAGCGCCCTAACCACTGAGCCACCGCGGCGGGGTCCGGCGTTTTATGAGTTTGGTTTTGTGGGAAAAGAAAAGGCGCAGTATCTGCCTCACTGTAACGGCGGACACCTGAACAGCGTCGTAAGGGAAGGGATGAAGGAGGTACTGAGAGAAGGAAGATAGAGGTGCCGCAGTGGAGGGCTCCGGAATAATTTCAACCATCTAAGGATCTTTAACGTGCGCTGACATCGCACAGCACACGGGCACCTTTGCGTTTCGCCTCCATCGAAACGCAGCCGCCGCGGTCGGGTTCGAACCTTGGTACTCCGGATCCTGGACTGGAAGGATTGACTTTGTGTATCTGAGAGAAAGCAACCAGTCTAAATACTGTGTAGGCAGCATTGGGACAACTGCGTGTTACTTTACCGATCATCGGGCAGTGTTTATCTCGGTCAAAACAATGGAATAAATAAACAATATGTCTCACCGAATACTTCTTCATTCCTTAACACTTTAGCCACGACGACAAACTCGACAACATGTGTAACAAGCGGGGAACTACAGCTCTCGCTACGCATAGGCCTTTTTCACCCCGCGACGTCACGAAGATGCGGTGGCGCTGATGTCAGCAGCGACTTTCGCATGGCAGGCAAAACAGGTTCCTCCTGCCCGTGCCTACCACAGCTACCGGCGGCTGCATCATGCCTGCGCACTGCAGAAGCTGCATGTATTGACCAGCTGCGTCACTGTTGGATTCGCGTAGTAGCAAAAAGGAAATTTAATTTACCCTCGATAGGTTTCTCGCGCATAAATACCGCATTTGGAAACTGGCTAACAGGTAATGGGCCACGGTAGTAAAGCGCGAAGTCTGGGAGTCGATCGGCACTACCACTCAATGCACTTAATAGCGTGCAAGTTACTGCGTTCATTCACCTGAACATCACGATAGTAGGCTAATAATTGCGCAAGGAAAAAAAGCACATATGCAGCTGCATACGTATTTATCACCTTGAGCCGGTGTGCAGGGGGCGCCGGCAGGTTCACTCGCCCCCAAGGAATGCGTTCTTTTGTTAATAGCACAACATGTTTTAATAGCGCGTTTTATAGCATTTAATATTTACTTGAAACTGTTTCTTAATATGACCGGCGGAATTATTTGATTCGAGTATAAGGAAGCCTGGTAAGTTGTGTCAATCTTTCGCGGTCGCGTTGGCGTGCTTGGAATAGCGTACCTTAAGTGCGCTAAACGCCGCATGCTTTTTCAGAAAGAAGCAGCCGCAGGCGTGCTACTGACAGACACGTGGCGAGATTGAGAGGGGACGCGGCAATGAAAAGTGTTTTCGTTATTTATGCATGCGATATGCAACTAAACTTTGTGCAAATATGAAGTTGCTACGCTAGTTTCAGTAATGCCTTTTATTTTTAGCTATAGCTAGCGAAGTTCTGGGTAATTATAATAAACACCCTCATCAAGTCACCCCAAGGACTTAAATAATTGAATAGAAAGTGCGCAACTTTTTTTTTTGCAAGCATGTACAGAAATCCCTGTTCTGTATGATGACGCGATTAGTTACTTTTTAGATGATCAGCACTTATGCATGCATTGTTACATGAAAACGTTTCTTACAAAAATAACAAACATATTACTGCACGTGTAGGAAAAAAAAATCGAGGAATTTATTGCGCTCCTCAACGGCTCAGGAATAGTTTGCGACAAATGAAATCATTTTATTTTCATGCGTTACGGAATTACGAACGTGCGAGTGATGCCAGTCGCAGAAAATGTGAGAGGTCAGAAAACGAACCTTAAAGTTTATTCCATCGTTTATGGCCTCTTCGCTTTCGCTTTGGTAAAAAAAATGTAGCACTGAAACCAAAGAAATTACCTCACAATTTTCGACGACCACACATCTAAAAAGCGTAATTTATAAATTTGTACGGAATATTTTGCTATTATTTTTCGTCACGACACAAGACTCCGGGGATAGGAAAGAAAATAATTCTAGAAATCAAAAATTTTCACCAAATCGACCAGTCTAACCAGGGGAGAGGTCGGCGTGGGTGGTGCGTGATCATGCGGCTAAAAACAGCGCTTAAGCGAGACAGAGGAGATCAGGGACACGACGCTGTCGCCCCTGTTCGCACAGCGCGACACGTATGTCAAGAGACGGTGAGCGCACGTCTGCTCCGACGAAGCAACGCCAGCACTTCCCCTCACTACTGTCCCGAAGTAAAATCATTCCGGCTAGCGCAGAGTTTCAAAACTTATTTTATTCAATGCCGAGCGCAGAAACGCCTTCTACATATTTACTACCAACCATATCTACAATACACAGAGGCAAACTATATCTTTGAATGTGCCGCACGTGGCCAACGGGAGCTCCTGTACTTCGAAAAATTACTAAGTTGGAAGCATCAGCTTTTGGAAGCATCAGCTATTTTATCCCTTCCCTTACGGCGCGGTTCAGGTGTCCAACGATATATGAGACAGATACTGCGCCATTTCCTTTCCCCAAAAAACCAATTATTATTATTATTATTATTATTATTATTATTGTTATTATTATTATTATTATTATTATTATTATTATTATTATTATTATTATTATTATTATCAGCTATTGCTGTGATTCGCAGAAACTGGAAGCGCGCCTACAAGCCTTGAAAACCCGCGCTCAACGCCTCTCCGCGACGCCACTCCCTGTCATGCGCCTTTTCTTTCCCCAAAACGAACGACATCTAAATCTTCTGCTGGTTTTGTAGGTTTGTAGGTGTATGCCACCGCCTACTTACAGCGCGATTGGTGTGTTCACTGACCCGGTGACCCAGTTACGCTTGCTACTCAGAGGCTTCACACCGCTGAAACCCGTGGAGTGCGGCTAGAAGTGCTTTCGCACTAAAAACTTTCTCTGGAGTTTGAGAATAGACGTCAGCATCAAATACTTAGCAGTGCTGGCGTGGCAGGTTCTAGCGACTGAACCTCGTTGGAAGGCAAGGTCTCAATAAATCCAAACACAACCACCAGTCCACAGCGTCGCTCGGGAATGCCCTCCTTGCGCGCAACGGGTCACGCGCCACGCCGAAGGATGGAGCCACGATTCCGCACGGCAATGCACGCGGCGCTCTAAGCTCACTCGTCGCAACGAGAGCGCGTGCGCTGCTCAGGCTGCAAAACAGAGCGTAGGCTTCTTCGCGTCACACGGTGGATTCGTCCACCACGGGAAGACGCTAGTGTTGACGCATGCGCTGCTGCGGCGGCAGCGCAGCACGTAGGCACTAGGAGGCAGACGGAAAGGTTATCCAAAGTTCGCCTGAGTTCGCCTCTTTGTTCTCTCTTCAGTGAGTCTCCGGGTCTGCGCTGTGTTCTCCCTGCGTTCTGGCGCAAAGGTTGCCTGCGGCACGCCGACAACAGGACCGAAAAGGATTTTATTTATTTTATTTTTATTTTATTTCAACAAAAAACTGCGGAACTGAGCAGAAGTTAAGCCGACAACTACTGACACTCGCTGCCATCCCAGCATTCCTTCGAGTGGTGTGGACAAAGAAAAAGCCAGCAGCCCGAGACGACTGCAGGTGGGCAACTGTCCGAACCGACACTGGCTATACCTCCTTAGCATAGACGGCAGAGAACACGACAGATGTAAACAATGCGCCCAGAGAGGGACACTAAACCACATAATCTGGCAATGCCCCTACTCGCCTGAGGCCGCCGTAAACGTTCGTAATGAGGAAGCTTGGGAGTCTCTCCTTCGAAGCTCGGAACTCGAAGACCAACTCGAAAGCATTCGCCTGGCGACCGAGGCCTCGATGAACCAAGCGATTCGCCACACAGGCCTCTAAGCGCGGAGCCCCCTACTCCATCCCGTGACCGCGTGCCTGAGTTGGGAAGGTAGGGGTGCCTCCTATATCGGTGGACAATAGTTTTTTTTTCTGTCTGTTTCTCTCTCTCTCTCCGAGTGTTGTGATGGTCCTGGCGGATTTGTGATGAAAGTGGTGGCCAGTAAGTCTCCTTTAGATGCTTGCATAAATATAACAGCTGGTGGATTCCTCACCTTATTCAACAGATTCTCGTGAGATGTATGTTTGCAAGTTATCATACACATTCCCTACCTGTGAGCAAAAGCAGCCACGCATCTGCGGTTCAGGCGATGACCGACGGCGCACCCGAATTAATTTGGTTGGTAATTTGGGTGTAGAACTATTGTTGGAAACATTTATTTCCGATATTTGAGCCGTCCTTGCGACTAGCTTTGAAACATTGGTTATACAGGGGTATGCCATGCAGACGTCGATAAAGGGAAGCAGAATTACACGGACGGCGTTCAAGGTAACCTTTTCATATCATAAATAAATGCGTAATATAAAATATTATCAGAACATTTCTCAGCACACAGATTGTTTGGATGAATTCCCTCTTCTGCACGGAATACGCACGTCCAGTATCCGGAGCTATCAGCATCACAGCTTCCAGTGCTCCGCGCTGCGTGTCGCACGAGACAGTGGTCACCCTGGCCAGTGGCATCTGGCAATAAGTCCCGTGAAGACGTTGAATGAGCCATGTCGTCCGGTTTGCGCCCCACCCCACTCATAATCGCGATCTATGCCCTCTGCGCGTGAGAAAAGCTGGTGTTGGCTGCTTTCTTATTGCATGGCGATATCAGACCATTTTCGGTGGAGCACAATCGAGACACTTCTCTGGAGGATTGAAAATCGTTCCGTGTAGAAATCCGCATTTTAATTTGCGGGCGTCTACACTTTTGGCTCTGATCTGCTGCAATAGTGACGGGCTTTTATATGTTCACATCTCTCTATTATGGCGAAAGCCTTTATAGGCTCACGGCTCGCCAGCGGGGAGAAAAGTCACTATAGCTGTCAATCAAACGTGGTTGAGCTGTCCACCGAAATTGCGAGATCTGAGAGCTACTGCTTCCTTTCCTCAAAACACGTGCTTTCGCATTCCTCCACGTAAGCAGACAAGTGTCCTCACAGTTAAATAGCAATTAGCATTTAGTTATTAGCCAATTAGTTAATTGGCAATTGGTTAGTTGGTTATTTATTTTAATTAGTAATAAAACTGGTTGGTGTAGTATGTTGTAACTGGGCACTCAGTGTACGATAATGCACTGCGCATGCGCAAGGCGCCAGCAGACAATGCACCTGCGCTTCAGCCTACAGCGCATGCGTGTGACGTCATTGAGTGGCGCCACCATCGTTCCAGAGGAGCGCTTCCCAGGCAATCTTGCCAGACGCCTCCTGAACGCCGGTCTCTTAGGATGCCGCCTAAACGCTCTCCTGTGTCTCCAGCAACCAAGCGTGCACGCGCTAATGAACGTCAGCGAAAGTGTAGTGAAGCGGATAGTTGTGTAGTCTGTAATCAATATCATCACCACACACCAGAGACACGACACAAGCAGCAACACCGCGCTAAAGGCCTTCGCCTCACCGCACTTTAGTTCAACAAAGTGCCCCCCGAATTTTCTCAGTGCTTCTCAGTGCAGAGTTTACCAAGCCAGAGAACTGTAACTCAACCCTTACTTAGAAAAAAAATCTCCCTCACTTGGCTCCCCGCTTCCCATTTTTCATTCTGACAGGCCGCGCTGAAGGTTGGCTGCGAGTACGAGCCCACGCTGCGTCTGCTGGAGCTGCGTGACGACCCGAAGCCCTCCAGCGGTCCGGCCATGCGCTTCCCCCTGCGGGGCACGGCTTTCCTCGTCGTCTCACTCAACAGCGAGGTACTTGAGTGATCGACAGCTTTGGTATACCTTCTTAGATGTGGTGACTTTGGACTAGAGACTCGACTCTTTTTAAATTCGGCAGCGGTGCACCGGCGGGCACACACCTTAAAACGTATTCCTGCTTTTGCGGCTGACAGCGCAGTGACACCTACCCTGAGCGGACTGTCTACCGGGCCGGGCCATCTACGCATCTTCTGGTATCTACTGGCTCTGCTGCGCATCAGGAGCTCGACAATGACGACTGCGCATCGACAGGCGCCTGCTTACGCCGTAAAAAGCGGAGCACGGAATCGGCTTGCTCAGTTCGGCAGCGGTGCACCGGCGGGCACGCACCTTAAAACGTATTCCTGCTTTTTCGGGCGAGCAGTTTTTTTTGTAATCACTTTCTTTACTTTGCTATTTGTGGTTGCTGCCGAATAGTGCCCTATATTTGCATCTTTTTTCGTTGTTGTTTTTGTGCTGAAATTTGATGACGAAAGATGCGAAAGACTTATCAAAACAGCTTGATGAATTCCGAAGAGAGATGCGCGTTGAAATGCGCACACTCAAGGACAGTGTCAAGTTTTGCTCGGACACTTGTGATAATGTGATGGAAATTCAGAAAGGCATTAAAGAACTGAATGACGACATGAAACAACTCATTAGAAAAAACAGAACTTGAAGAGAAAAATCTGGCCTTGCAGGCTCGAGTTGACGAACTAGAACAGTACCAGAGGTCGAACAATCTAGAAATCAAAGGACTACCTGAAAGCAGTAATGAAGTGGCTGCAGTTAAAACCATAGCTGAGACACTGGGTGAGGAACTTACAGATGCCGATGTTGACATATGCCACAAAGTTGGAAGTGCGAATTCCAGTGATAAAAATGTAATCATCCGCTTCACTCGCCGGTCAAAGCGAAAGAGCATCTTGGCAAAGGCACGGAAGACACGCCTAACAACTGAGTCCCTTGGATTTGATCGCCCAAGCAAGTCAGGTTTTGTGAATGAACATCTCACTCCAACAAATAAGGTGCTGCTTGGTGCTGCTATTTCTCGTAAGAAGGCAGCCGGCTGGAAGTTTGTTTGGACGAGCAATGGCAAAATTCTTGTAAGGCAAAGCGAAACGTCAGCGGTTCTACGCATAACCTCAACGCGTGATTTGGATCTCATGACGTCTGAAACCGTAGACTCCTCCGCAACTGTAGACTCCTCACGAGGTAAAATGGGTGGCAACTGTAGAAAACATCGACAAACACCAAAATGCCTGTCCCAGTCCTTCCCACAGATTTAAAAACCCACCTTGGAATTGACTATCTTTTCAACGCTCCACTGAAATGCTTTCTTATTAATACCCGGTCTCTTTGCAACAAATTTGATGACTTTTCCATGCTACTGGCAAGTTTTGGTTTCGATTTTGATGTACTCATGATATCTGAGACGTGGTATGTAAATGATTGTGTTCACGCTTCCCTCATACGAAACTTTTTTCCTAAATCGCCAAAATGGACGGAAAGGCGGTGGTGTGTCCCTGCTGGTGAATCAATCCATGAAGTGTGAACTGCTCCCACAGCTAAGCTTCATAACTAAGTGTTGCGAAGTTCTCACAGTTCTCAGCAACTGTACTGTTTTCTCAGTTTTTTTACCGCCCTCCCAGTGGTGATGAGAATGCTTTCCTGGAACGTCTGGACTCCCTCTTTCATTTCATTGATGATGAGAAGTATAACATTGTATGGGGCGGTGATTTTAACATTGATATGTTGTGTAATAATACTATTCAGAACAATTTTGAAATTCTTCTTTCTTCAAGTGGCTGCTCAAACATAATAAGAGAACCCACTCGCATTACTTCCAACACGGCAACGTTGCTTGATCTTTTTATTACTAATTTTGATATAGCCCTTATTAAGAGTGGTGTAATCTGCTGCGACATTAGTGACCACATGGGAATTTATATGTGTAAAGAAAAACATCGTACAAAGAGGCTGTCTGATCAGCCTTATTACCGCCAAATAATCTTTGAGCATAGACTGAACACCTTCCGCAGAGAAGTAGAAAATGAGACATGACATGACATTTGTTCAATAATGTGTCCTAATAACGCATACCACACTTTTTTACGCAAGTTTATCGCTCTGTATCAAAATAATTTCCCCCTTACGAAGGTAACAAAACGAAGAACAATTAGGAAGCCATGGATTTTATCGTCTTTGTTGCATCGCATCGAGGTAAAAAACAAACTTTACTGGAAATTTATCAAACCGAGAGAGCCTGATGACTGGACACAGTACAAAGCTTATCGCAACCAATTAAACCGTGATATTAGAACTGCTAAGGACTGTTACTACAGTGATATCTTTGAGAGTAGTGGTGTTCGTACGGATATATTGTGGAAACAGCTTTCCAACATCATTAACCCTTCAAGTATTACCAAAGCTCCTGATATTTTAACAGTTAATGGTGTTGAGATGAGTAGGTCCGACTTGGCTAATGCGTTTAATGATTCCTTCCTTGATAACTCGCGGTCCAAACATAACCCGGAAGCGATCTAATTTCTAGGGACTAACAACTCGCAGAGTGTTTTTCTTACTGCAGTTGACAACGAAGAAGCTCAGTCAATCTTCAGGGAACTACACAATAGCCCATCGCGTGATGCGGACGGACTTCAAATTTCTCCTGTTAAGTATGTTATAGACATTCTTTCACCCTCACTGACTCATATCTTTAATCTATGTCTTAGCACTGGTACGTTTCCCACGGAGATGCAAGTTGCTAGAGTACTGCCTGTATTTAAAAAAGGTGATCGCAATAATATCATCAACTATAGACTAATATCCCTTCTACCAGTGTTTTCGAAAGGTCTTGAAAAAGTGGTCGCTAAACGCCTGCACCAATTTTTGGATCGCCACACTATTATTACCAGATCTCAACACGGTTTTCAGAAAGGATTTTCTACTTAAACTGCATTGGTGGCCCAAAAAGAATTTATCATAGAAAACTTTGAAGAAAAAAAGATTACACTTGGGGTTTTCATAGACTTTAAAAAAGCCTTAGACAGCATTAGTCATGATACTCTTCTTGCGAAAATTCAGAGATAAGGTATCAGGGGCCATGTGCTAGAGCTAATTCGTTCTTATCTTTCGCACAGATATCAATATGTCGACATCAGTGGATGCTCCTCGCGCATGACTCAAATCAGAACTGGCGTCCTGCAAGGGAGTATCTTAGGTCCACTTCTGTTTAATTTATACATCAATGATATTACCACTAATAATACGAATGCATACTTTATAATATACGCGGACGACACAAGCATATTCTTCAGTGGTTACAACCCCGATGATCTCATTATCCTTGCAAATATGACGCTTTCAGCGCTTGTCCACTGGGTAAACTGTAACGCTCTACAGATAAATGTTTCGAAAACGAAAGCAATGTTCTTTCGTCCGAAAGGAAAAATATTAAGTTTCTCCAGACAACTCTGCTGTGCCTCAAGTAGTATAGAAATTGTTAACAGCTTTAAAACATTAGGAATCTGGTTTACGGAAAAACTGCTCTGGGATACACATATTGATCATATATGCCTTAAGGTTGCTCGTGTAGTTGGCGTACTATCACGTTATCGCCATTTTTTCCCTACCTCAATTAAACTGCTTCTGTTTAAAACCCTCTTCATGTCACATTTGCATTACTGCAACCTAGTTTGGGGAGCTGCTACAAAGACCACTCTTCAAAATATTTACCTCCTTCAAGAGAAGGCCTTAAGAATTATTTTTAACCAACCTTACGATTATCCTTCCGCAGCCGTTTTTCACGCAGCCCTTTTTCACAGTGGTAACATGCCGAGAATATTTAGTCTCTATGATATACGTCTGTCCTTGCGCTACAAACAGGAAACACGGGACAAAATTTCAACAATATCTTAAATATCTAGCCTTGAGCTTCTTGTGCCTACATACCCGCTACGCCGTCTGCGGCACTACACCCTTAACATGCCACGAACTAACTACGGGATACAGATGTTTAGATATTATCTTCCCGCACTACTCAATCGTCTCTTTGATGCAGGCATTGACATTAATAAATGCAGCAATGCTGACCTCCGGGCGTTCTTTCACTAAATAATTCTCTTTTTTTATAGTTTGTGGTTCTTACGTATACGGTAGAAATATGCAGGCTCGTTGAATGCTTATCGTAACCCGTTGGCACGCCAATATCATGCTGTCTTCATTCATGTATGTTGAAAATTGTTCTTTTATGCGTTGTCAATGTGTTCACTGCTGTGAAATTAAGTGCTATAATCTCTGCGCATATAGAATGTTTAAATAATACTTTCAGTGCATGCTTTGAATTTTATATATTACTTGTTCTTTATGTTATATTGCGCGCTTAGTTTGTGTTTCCGCTGTTCATTCACAGATTGTGAATCATGCCTTAGGTTGATGTATGCCTTTCTTGTTTGCACGTGACCAATGGCGCCACTGTTGCTGGATCTTGTGGGCCTCGGGAGCTTGTCAAGCTACGGCTTTTTTTCCTGGGGCCCACTGCTCTCTGTAGCAAGAAATAAATAAACTGAACTGAACTGAAGTGGGCAAACGGTCGCTGCGTGGCACAGCTCGGTCAGTTCGTTGTGAAAAACAGCCTGAAAAATACGAGGACCGAAAGACACGAACGCACTAGGAGCGCAGCGAACGCTCAATCCATTGAACTGGTTTCTGGCAGTGCAAAAGAGTATTAGCTACAGGAGACAAGTGAGTGAGTGGAACAAGGGTGGTTATTATGTGCCGCAGAGTTAGTTACTGGATGCTGTAAGGTCCACGCTGAGTGGCGCGAGATGAATAATGGCGGACGTAATGCTTGTCACTGGAATTAACTAGGATAGTTACTGACCGGCGCAGGCTTGGCAGTCGGGTTGGGCAGTGTTTGCTACTGAGCAGTGCAGGTTCAGTTACAGGGCTGCGCTGGCTAGGCAGCGACGGTGTGCAAGACTGTCGTAACAGAATGTTTCGAGCCATGCTACTCTCCAGGAGACACCCGTCCTTGAGCTCCAATTTAATTTTTAGAGCGATAACTGTAGCTTGAGCCATTGCCTAGCGTACACGGCTTCCAACGTTAATTAAAACTTGATGTTGCCGTGCTATTTAGAAGATAGTGTGGCGCAGGGGGACTTGAGCCATTGGGGAACATGTTTTGAAACCACGTGCCTCAGGTAGGCTCGATGTTCCTTGAGTTGCCTTCGTCCGCACGGGAGGACTGAATGTGTGGGAATTTCAAGGTATCTTCCTTCCTAACTGTTGCTGGATTGACCCGCATTACCAGCTCGCCCGAGGTTATGGGGGGATTTTGCTCTGATGCTTCAGTGTGCTGTGTACCCGAGGCAGACCTTGTTCGAGGCATATGAAAACTATGGTCAGTTAAGCTCCCATGTTGTAATGATACTCACCAGACGCCAATTGTTACATCAGTCTGTTTCTAAGCCATTTGATTTAGCTTCCATGCCGTGTACGTGCCCCCATAAGGGCCCATTACACAAGGTGTTTCACCTGAGATTTTGTCGCCGCCACGGTGGCTCAGTGGTTGTGGCGCTCGGCTGCTGACCCGAAAGGCGTTGGTTTGATCCGGCCAGCGCGGTCGAATTTCGATGGAGGCGAAATTCTAAAAGCCCCTCTACTTGCGATGTCAGTACTCGTTAAAGAACCCCAGGTGGTAGAAATTATCCGAAGCCCTTTAATACGGCGTCCCTCGTAGCCTGTCACTTTGGGACATTAAACCCCCATAAACCAAAGCAGCGTTTTGCACAATTTTTAAAGTCAAGTTTTTTGAGTTAGAAAGTTCTTTGCGTATAACATTGTTAGCGCTGTAGTACAGCAGAAAACAGCTAAGATGCGCTAACTAGCAGACTGATTAACTAACATTGAATAGTTAACTTTTTATCTATATTACTGTTAGCTTGCAAGCTTGCAATCAAAGCAACCTCTCCAGTGCACGTAACTCGCCGAAATAGCCAAGATTTGTTGGGCCCCTGCGCCGAGGGTAAGCGTGTGTTAGAAATTCTAAAAACTCATATAGATATTAATTAGATGGGGCTACACACCTCTGAGTAGTTAAGGAGCGTAACAGTATTAGTTAATAAGTTAGGTATTCACTACTAGTTATCCAACCTGCCACTCAGCACGTCTTAACTGCATTCTGATGTACTACACCGCTGACAATGCTATGCCGAAAAAGCTTCCTGGTAATTCTAAAAGCCTATTTAAAAATAAATGTGTAAGGTTTTAGGAGAAACACCCTGTTGAGAGGAGTGAACAGAACAAAAATTAAGGTCGAAGGAAACAGGGCGCACCAGCCGTGTAGCAGCTCCGCGCAACCATCAGCATTTTCATGGTTGCTAACAGCCAAGTATGTGCGAGATATGCCTAATGTCACATCTGAAGCTAATAGGCGGCAACCGTGAGCAGTTCCGTGGCAAGCACGAATTGAGCGGAGTGCTGTGTGTATCTAACTGTAGCAAAGTGAAATCGTATAAGCCAGTCACCGGACAATTGTACATCCGTTGTTTGATTGGGCGTCTTTGTCAGCACTTACTCCTTTTCGGGCTTGCAATAAGTTTCCCGTGGCTATCGTTCTCGGGGTTGCGTGAGCGGAACTGCTTGGAAAAAAACTGGTGGAGGTACGGGAATCGATATCCCGCACCTCCTCCAAGGATGTTACGGGGAAATACTATTTACATTTATTTACAAGTGTTGGGGGTTAGATTAAAGAGTTCCTAGCAGGGACCACCAACATGAACAGGGAGCTGCATTGACCTCTTCTTCTTCGTTCGTCCTTTCCACGCGAGAGGCCACTTCGTCTTCCACTGCCACTTCGTCGTAACAATATCGTGGCCCTACCTTGCACAGACCAAACACGAGCCATGGCACTCTTTGCTTTAATTACTATTGGAGCGTTAAAAATTAAACCATCATCTCAAAGGGAACGTGACAAAACATTGAGGCGTGGCACTCTCGTTGTGAGCTTGCCATGCCACTCCGGTTATTTTCTATCGCTATCTGATTATTTAGGAGAGATTTGCTAGAGGTATCTTATGTCTGGCAGACAATTGCGCAGACAATATTTGCAAGACATTAGTTGTATTGTTTTGCGTATATATTTCCGCGAGAGATAATGTGATTTTTGCTCAGCGCAGCCAAGGTGCGCCGAATCCGTTGCTATCGCGATGACTACAAAGATTTTTTTAACACAATGTACCACTGCTCCTGTCTCTACTCGCAAGGATGCTGACCCGCCTGCGGCCAGCAGCAGCGTCTAACTCATCTCTCTTCGTAATTCTCCTCAGGTCCGAACGAACAGAACCGCATTCGCCAGCGAGATATTGCTTGTCCACAGATCCGAAATGTCCAGGTGAGCCCACGTGCCCAATTTCCAGGCACGCAAGTGCCAATCACACTACAAAAGAGTGATGTAGATGGCGCTAGTAGATTCAGTACAGCACCTGCCGGGTAGATGGAGCCACTTATTCTGCCTGCGTGCGCACCTTTTATTACCCGATAAATCAAACTGTGACTCTGTCCGCACGTGTCTAACAGTTCTCTTCTCAGCATCTGATCTTTGGAGCCCATAATCACACTTAGCGAAGAAGTTGTGAGACATTAAATCGAATGAATAAATAAATTCGTTGAAGAAGGAGATACGGAGCCCCGTTAAGGGAAAGGGAGGGGTTCAGGGCCCCGAAAAAAGATCTTTGGTGCTTTGCGCTACCTGCCGTGGTGGCTGAGTGGTTAGGGCGCTCGTCTACTCAGCCGGAGATCCCGGGTTCGAACCCTGCCGCGGCGGCCGCGTTTGGATGGAAGCGAAACGCAAAACACGCCCATATGCTGTGTGATGTCAGTGCATATCGAAGTTCCCCAGGTGGTCGAAATTATTTGGGGGGCATCCACTATCGCACCTCTTTCTTCCTTAATTTTTTACTCCCTATTTTATCTTTTTCTTTATGGCACTGTTGGGATGCCCACCGACATGTGAGACAATTATTACACCAGCGGCTTTCCTAAAAAAAAAAACAATTTTCAATTCTCTTTGCGCTGAATCTCCCCCTACTCCTTGGATCTATGTCAGGAGCTGCAGTTTGGCCTATTACACGAAGTGGCTGTCTTGGTGATGAAGGTGTCGTTGCCTGGGAATACCAATTTTCGGAGGTATGAACTCTAAATGTCTCGATCCTGTTTCTTTTCTTTATCAAAAACAGAAAAACACCACACTGGGTACACGATGTCCGGTCTGCTTTCCTTATACCTTTACAACGTCATGGTTGCCTGGTGCGCATTGACTTGACCTTTTGCTGTTTCCCTCATTGCTTTCTCGTACGAGTTGGATATGGAGAGTATGTACTTGGTCATGCTGTCTTGACTGGGGTCTTATTTGGGAGGACTTTTCCTGCCTTTCGAAGATTATATGAAGTTGCGCCTTTTACAAGATGCATTGCTTTTCATGTGCTGCTTCCTATCATCATCAGCTTTGTTAACGGCCATTGCAAAAGAAAAGCCTCTCCAATATCACTCCACTTAATCCTCTCCTGTGGCTGCCTTATTCCTGCAGACTATAATGCCATCAGGCTACCGACTCTCCGCCGCCCCTTGCGGCGCTTGCTAACTCTTGCGATTCGCTTTGTTACCGTGAAGGACAATCGGTTACCTTGCCCTGACATTAAATGCCCAGCGCATGACCATTCCGTCCTGATTTCAACAAGCAGATCATTCCTTCACGTTTTCTCCCAGATTCACTCTGATCTCTTTCTGTCTCTTAACGTCACCCCTATCATTTTCCTTACCACAGCTCTCTGTGCCCTCCTGCATTTATGTTCAATTTTTTTGTTGTACGAAACTTTCTGCCAAATAATAAGTAGTGGCAAGGTACAACTGTAATACTTCCCTCTTGGGGGAACTGTACCCTACTACTCATGAACTGCCAAACGCGAGCCACCCATTTTTAATGGGGAATACAATGTGTCGCCGGATACAACATTCGGTGATTGGCTGGATACAAGTGATGTTACCAGAGTGAAGCATTTCCATTGGCCGGAGAAGTGACATCATAATGTCGGCAGTCACGTCACTCCCACTAAAGACATTGATAATCCTAGTGCATTCCCCACACGGGATGGAACTAAGTGTCAATGTTAATTTTTTTAATTCTCATTACTTCCCTCTAAGGGCTACGATCTGCGGTCGTTACCTGCCATAAGTAGATATACTGCACATGGCTACCATTTCTAATCATTCTGTGCCTAACGGAAATTGTTGTTTGCTTCTGAAACATTACACGACATTTCTATGTATTAATTCTCAAACCAACCTTTCTCCTTTGCCTGTCTAGGAACTCAATTATGCCCTGAAATTAGTCCCTTGCATTACTTAGCAACGCAATGTCTTCAGCAGTTCGAAAATTGCTAAGACATTGTGCATAAATGCTTATCCCCTTCCCGCCGCTTTATCTTCTGACCTGTAAACACGTGATTATTGGTTTTGGTTTTGGGGAGACAATGTCCCTCTGCCTGATATCATTTCTGGTTGGGATTTTACCACTTTGTCTATGGAAGCTATGCTCTCTAGTGCCTTTACCCATGGTTCTTCTCCATGTTCCTTACAAAATGCCTGCATCACTATTGAGGTTTGGACTGAGTGAAATGCTTTGACGTGACCTATGGGGGCTATGCGTAGGGGTCGGTTATATCTAGGGATTGCTGGAAATGATCTGTGTAGTCAGCTCTGCCGCGAGAGTCTTAATCGGGTTTCAGCGATGCACTGGTCCAGCCAACCATTGTTTGACGAATGCCTTCTGATCAATAAATCCATCGATCAGTTCAACCTCCCATTCAGGCAGGCCGCAGAATGTCAATCGCTTTTCCGGCCGTGCACCCCATCTCTCTATTTCCCGGGACCATATAATTCTTAAAATCAAGACAAACGCACTGCTTATAACACAGGCAGCACTTTGTTTATGCCGCTTCCGCTCTGACCTCGCCTGAGCATGCGCCCTGAACTCAAGTCCGATTTTGCTCATGTCTCTTGATCCTACTGTCCTGCCACTCTTTAAGCCCCTTTCTACCCTTCACTTACCCCCAGTCCTCACCTGGCATGCCTGGTCTAATCCTCGTAAGGCGGAACAGCTCGGCCTCACATCGCGGATGAAGCACCTTTTAAGCACTTGATTTGGGCTTTGAAATAACGTGTTTTACCACTGCTACTACTACTGAACGCTAGGTGTTTCTTTAACCCCTTATTGTTGGTGCGAAAATGGTGTATACTTGAGTAGCTTTTTCGAATGCCAGCCAATTCTAAGGACTAAATTTTAAGGTTGATCTAATTTGATTAGTGATTACCTTAGTAAATATGTTATAAGCAACGGACAGTAAGCTGATCGGTTTCGAATATTGAAAAATTCCTTGACGTTCCCTATCGTATGGGTTTGATAATATTTTCATCTATCCAAGATTCCGGTACGCGAGCAATTAGGCTTACGGGGTGGAAAGGATTTCTAGCACATTCTAGCACAAGGGTGTACCTCTGATTTTCCTCATACATAGTTTTCTCTTCGCCGCTTTTAGGCTACCTCCGTTCTTTGGACCATGCTCAATCCTCGTCAAAGTATTCTTGTCACGTTTGTCGTGCGCTGATAATTAGGTTTGAGAGTTCTGCTAGTCCAATTCTATCTATATGGTTAGAGTCTTTCTTGCTTTGGCGCTTCTTAATCAGATTTTTCGTCTTTTGAGAGATCTTGTCAGTATCCTGTCTAGTTACCTTACCACCCACTTCTATTGCATACTCTGTTATTATAGCTGCAAGATTATAATTCTTCGCTCGAACACGAAGATCGTCGTCGGTAATTAAAGCGGAATATCTGTTCTTGAGAAATCTGGACTCATCTACTATATCTGTTATGGCTATCTCGTTTATATGCTCTGTTTACACTACTTTTTTCTATTGCCTTTTGAAACCTAACCTAATTTTAGACCTCAACTTCCTGTGGTCATTACATCTCACCCTTCCTTGCACCTTCACATCCTGCATGATGCCTGGATAAGCGCACAATACGAAGTCGGCATCATTTTTAGTTTCGCCATTCGTGCTTTTCTATTTTCACTTCCAGTTCTCCCATTTGCAGAAGAAGATATTGAAGATTCGTGAACTTTTGCGTTCTGCGAGCTGTATTCATAGCTAGAGCTTCTCACGGTCTGTGCGGGCTTACATTCTTCTGCTTGTCTCTGCTGTATATCTCTTGCGACCTCGTCTCTTGCATGCGCGAATTTCTTGGCTACTATTCCTGGGAGGGGTGTATAAGATGCAGGTGTGTGCAAACCCCGCGGCGGTTTCAGTGGCGATGTTCTATGACTTCTGCTTCTCTTCTTACCATTGTAGCATACTTGTGGCTTCTTTTCATTGCGCATGGGTCACCTTTTCTGACGAACGCTATGGTACACTCTAAGCAGAGAGTAACAAAAAGGGAGCAAGCTGTACTCTAGCGCACTCCCTTTGATGAAAGGGAGTGCGCTAGAAGACAGCTTACTTTCTACTCCCATATAGGCGTACTCCTGTTTAGAGTGTAGGCTCTGGTCGCCAGAGTTTCTTCAAATCCTCTATCCTGGTATATCTGGGTAGTCCCGTGACGGCTCAGAGTAGCTGATTCTATAGCAACTTGAGCTTGTCCATTTCCTTTTGGGTTGAGGTATAGGTGCACACCGAGGAGTGTGTCGGGCTATGAGTGCGGTTCTCGTGAGTATTATTCTGGTGCAAGCTCCTCTCCTTCGGTCAAAATTCCCTTCGCGAGTTTGAGTCCTTCGTGCGCTTCTCGTAGCCAATTGGTATTTCCATTTCTGTAAAAGTATACTCCGAAAATTTTGAGGATCCAGTCTTCGGGCTCTGGGATGGCTATCAATTATTATGAGGTGAAACTTGTTCTTTCTCGGGCTCCTCCTCTGATGGCAAGCATCTTACTCTCTTTTGGTTGATAAGCTCATGCTCATGGATTCCAGGGCTTCTTGTAGCCTTAGTCGAGCCATTCGTGGTGCACTGTTAGCCTCATCCGTGGTGGCCGAGTACTGAAGCTCAACTCAGAACTTGACGTCGTCTACGCGCAGTGTTTGTTCCTTGGCAGCCGGACGCCTCGGGTAACTTTGTTGGAGAAGATGAAGCATATTATAGCTGGAAATTCCTTTCTGCTTCTAGAAATGCTTCGATTTTTTTTGTTCCCGTCTACACTTCATGAGTCCTGTCCTCCAAAATGTTACCTACAATGTTTTTCATTTTGCGATCCAGAGGAGCTCACGAGATCCGGGAAGGAGGAAGATATCCGCCGCTGTCTAATCAGAACTCAAGATCTGAATCCAAATCGTAAATTAAAACACGTTTCTCAGTTTAGCCGATAATGAAAAGTTGCTCCGCATCGCCGATTGGAATTTCCGCATGGATACATGGATAGATGGAAGGAACTAGCGTCCCCTTTGAAACAGGGTGGTGGCAGTTGCCACAATTCTCGCCTTTTTTTCTTTTATTTTTGTTTTACTGCGTTGTAAGATATTATTTATATTCGCCATTTTCTTTATCTACGTTTTCTTACACTGATTACCTTAAGTAACCTCTCAGCTTTCGAACCACCAATCTTCCAATTGATTTTTGCTAAGATCCACCACAAATTTATTTACATGACCATTGTTATCTATAAACCCTAAAGGCTCAGAAGAGTGAATGCGCCTGCATCGACATCTGGTAAGATACCATCAAATTTGAGTATGATATATTCAATGTATTCCATGGTGCACAGATTTACCATACACAGCACATGCGCCATCTTCGTTAAATTTCTTTTTGTGGCTGCGCGTTCTAAGGCACCCTGAGCTAGCTTCAAACATTAGGGCACTGCTTCTTGAGTTATCATAGAACGCTCCCTTTGTGATGTGGATTTTCCAGCATCGATATAGTTCGACATCATCTGTAAGATAACACTGCAGCGCTGTTTCGCGCCGACCGTGGCCCTCGTCGGAAGAACGGAGCTTCTCTCGATACTAAGCCCCCCCCCCCCCTAAGCTGAGCTGCGCTGTGAATCATGCTTACCGAATCTGAGCCTTAGTTCTGGGCAGCATTTAAACGAGCCGTCGTCTTTGACGTAGAAAGGTCATGTCGTCACGCAGCAGCACGCCAATGTGATGTCACCAGAAATTACATCAGATGCTTGGGAAAGCAGGCAGAACGCCTTATCACGTGCGATAACAACGCTAGCCCTTCCTTGCACACGTGAATGATTAAAATCCGCGCCGCTGCGGACATTCAGGATGCAGGCGCAACTTTAAATAAGGAAATGAAGGCGGTGACGTCTCTCCGGTTCTGTCGAGAATTCATCGAGACGAATAATCGAATATGCGCTCGACACTCAAGTGGGCCTTCTTGGGCGGTGAGTTTCTATCTGCGGCGCCGCAGCTCTGATATGGAACGCGCTGTGCAGGCCGCCTTAATTTGAGTTCGGCAATTCAGATTCCGTTTGTCAACATTTAAACATTCAAACTTTTAGTTCTTGTTTTCCAGTTCCTGATGTTAGGAGGTCGGCTCATCCGGCTTATCGACCAATATTCGAGTAAATAGTTAGTTTCTACAGGTCAGCACATTGTGGTCGTGCCTTTGAGGTATGCGCTGTATGATACTGGCCTGCTACTCCCGTTCCTCCACTAGATTTGGGTTTTTGGTTCGCGATGAGCAGTTCCGCTCAATGCAGCAGGGTGCGTGACAATCTGTTAATCACGGGGTCTTGCATGCCGAGACTACCAGGATCAAATATATTTCATATGGCGAGGGCATGCCAGAAAAAAAAAAAACCAGGAACTAGTGATCATCAGAAACGCCACAGTTGAGCAGTGGGAGCAGCGGTGCAGCGGTCGAAACAGGGACATCTCCAATGAGGTCCTGGACTAAGGACTCCATTAACTATTTCTTGTTTTGCGCAAAATGATTTTTTCATTTATTCAATAGGGATTTCAGCTACTGGCATGAACAAGGAGCTCTGGTGAATGGAAACTTCTGCGTTCGCCCGTTGGCCAGTGCAAATGTCATCCGAGTGAGCTTCCAGTGAGCTTAATCCAAAATGTGTCCTGTAGTCTTCCATGTGCGCCTTGAATGGGCGCTCTCTTGGAATGCGTTGAGGGGCTATGGAGCTAACGCTATCGCTGTCTGACCGCAGGAGAGGGCAGAAAGTCTGGGAACTGTTTTCTTCTGTGATGCATGGTTCCCTCTGTAGATAAGGAATGTTTTTTTAGTTTATAGTTTATCTGTCTTAGAATGCTGTCCGGAGCTTCCTGTCGCTACGTGTATCACGCTGCCTGTCGACATTAGACTTCAAGGTGCAGTGACGATGCTTTCACCGATTCCAGTTTGGTATTCCTGCTTCGCGAACTCATAGGAAAAGGCCTAGTTACAAGGAAAAGCGACATTTCATAATAAAAGTAGGCCGGCAACGCTGTCATCAACGTGTATTGCAATAAAGCGCATATACAGGGTCTGTCACATGACTATACACAATTATTAAACATAGGCGCATTGGGTTAGAAGAGCGCTTCTTTCAGAATAGCATTGCCAGCGACGAAGTACATCAGAATGCAGCTAAGACGTGCCAACTAGCAGGCTGGTTAGCCAATACTGAATACTTTACTTTTTAACTGTCCAAGTTAGGCTCCTAACTATTAAGAGACGGTGAACACTCTCAAGGTTCGCTTACACCCATTAAAACATAAATACCCAGAAGAGCAGCAGATTGGACCGCCGTCGCCGTAGCTCAGTTGGTAAGAGCACGGGACGCGATATTCGGAGGTTGTGGGTTCGGGTCCCACCGGCGGCGTGGTTGTTTTTCTGCTCCTTTATAAGTAGTTTTCTTTAAGCAACAGATTAATTGAAGTATTATTCTCCCACTGATCAGCACTACGAATTAAAAAAAAAGAAACATTCCCCTATGCAATTTGGTTTCGGTGACTGCTAACTTCCCTGATGTGTTTGTCAAGCGAGCCCCTCATTTCCTTTACATTGTCTGCTAATAGCTTAACGAGGGTGTCGGTTCTGGCAGTCTTGATGCCATAGGTATCATAAGAGTGCTCTCCCACAGTTTTCGCCCTCGCTGTTAGATGACGTTCCACGTCATAGTCGCGGTAATACAGGACGTGTTACGTCCGCCGCTATGGTCGAGGGTGGCGCTGGTGAAAACTCTCAAGGTTCGCTTACATCCAATAAACATAAATACCCACGAGAGCAGCAGATTGGACAGCCGTCACCGTAGCTGAGTTTGTAAAGCACCGGACTCGATATTCGGAGGGCGTGGGTTCGAATCCCACCGGCGGCATGGTTGTTTTTGCTGCTGCTTTATAAGTTGTTTTCTTTCAGCGACAGATTAATCGAAGTACGGTTCTCACACTGGGGGGGGGGGGATCAGCACTACAAATTTAAAAATATGAAAATAAAAAGAACATTCCCCTATGTGTGTATGCATATATATATATATATATATATATATATATATATATATATATATATATATATATATATATATATATATATATATATATATATATACACACACACACATACATACATACACGGAGGGAAGCTAACAGTCCCCGAAACGAAGGTCATAGGGGACGGCTCCTTTTGGTGCTACACCAGACACGATTTTAAATTTTCCGCGTGGCATTGTCAGCAGCGTAGAACGTGAGAATAAAGGTAAGTCGTGCTAACAGCAGGCTGGTTATCTGATATTGAATAGTTAACTTTTTAAAATCTTACTGCTGGGTTCCTAATTTAAGAGGCATGTAGCCCACTGGAAGTAATGGGCATACCATTTTTCATAATTTAGAAAACAAGGTTACCAACGGCGCTGTGGGCAAACAAATTCCGACTCCATCGCGCCAATATGCATGAGCTTTGGAGAAGTTTGCGTGCAAAGCAACCTCGCCAGGGCACGTAAATCGTGGAAATAGCCAAAACGTGTTGGGCCACAATGCAACGTATGGCATCTGCTGCCAATGTATGGCATTCTGCCTTGTCGTACTCAGTCGCTGTCAAGTCTCCGAGTGCTTGA